>NC_060186.1:18267561-18312561 GCF_021184085.1 Oncorhynchus gorbuscha | reverse complement strand
TAGTTATTATCTGAACCATTCTGACATCGGACCGTCGTCCTCACATCCTCGGAACAGGAGGTTATATTGTCGTCAAGGCTTTATATAGGAAGGTGAGAAGGTTGTGTCTGAAAAGTTTTATAACCCATGTCCCTTCACAGGGGCGGGCCACTGATTGAGCAGAGCCCTAACCTTATGAAAACCCAATTCTCACATTTTAGAAGCTAAAATCACATTTCATCCCATCACGAATAATTTCATATTCAAACATTTAAAATGAACAACAATTCCATGTGAATCCCATAACTCTGATGTGTAGACTTTCCACTGTAGAGTTTTAAGGCATCTTATCATTGATGAGAATGTCTCAACTGACAACCAAACTGACATCATATTCATTAAGTACCACCGCATATGTTCAATTGGTCGGATTACCAGAATATAGTTCATTTCCCCTCACCTTCTGATGTTCCCAGAATCTCTATGTTAACCAAGAGGTTTGCAAATGTCACCTCAGTAGGATAGAGAGAGGAAAAAGTGGTGAAGAGGTTATTTATGACTGTCATAAACCTAACCCCAGGCCAACGTCATGACACATGTGTGTGTGTGACAGGGCCAATTTTGTATGTTTCCACTGGCAGTATGTATTTAGTGGGCTCTAACTGGTTAGGACAGCCACGTGTCAATCATTAGAAAGAAAATAGCAGTATTATAAAACAGTAAGGCCCTGTGTTAAGACTGTCTGTCCTGAGCCACAGTTCGACTGCCACCGCTAAACTATCACTCCAATTAGAGACAGGGTCAGAGACACCTTGAGCTACATAACGGGGACATATCGATGACATAGGGTGACTTAGGTTGGGAATAAAGGTAGACCAGAAGCTACAGGTTCATAACAGGCGTAAGACATTGGATTACAGAGAAAATATGGACGGTTTAACATTTACCCTGTCATCTCGGTTATTTATTCCGCCTCTCTTTAAAAAGAGACAGGTGCAACTGGCTCCTAACTGTAATATTTCACGTTAAACCTACTTCCTGTCAGGGTAGCCGGCGGTTCCTAGGGATCAGCTGATGATCTGAGGGCTTGGTGGTTGTGGCAGATAGACAGACAGAGTGGCCCTGCTCAGGGGAGGGACGAAGTGGCAGGCACAGCATTTAAATGTCCGTTTTTTTTTCTCCATTAAGCCCTCATCTGGAACTTTATCCAAACTTGATGTCATTCTGTAGCCAGACAGACGAGGGGGAGGATGACGCTGTCTCAAGACAAGGAACAGGATGGGGGGATCAGAAGAAGAGGAGAGGAGGATATGAGAGAAAGCAGGGATGGGCCAGAAAATAGGAGGACAAAAACTAGAATGTCATTTCTTCAATGACGTCAGTGTTTTTAGGATTCCCTAGTTCCCCCCCCCTCTCTCTCTTACATAGTCCTTGGAAAAGGGAGTTGAGTCAACGATGCTCTAATCCCCTTATCTTTGACTTGACTAATTGGCCTGTGGTGTGTGTGACCACTCCCGGTACCTCTGTAAGGGTCATGACCTAACCCCCGGAGTCAGCTACTGCTTCTGATGTTTATTAGGATCTCTAAATGAGAGTCAAAATTGTGTGCTCTGCTGTACTTCTCTACACTCATAAGATAAAGGTTCCAAAGGGGCTCTTTGCGGCGGGATAGGGTTGTACCAAGAACCAGTTTGATCTGAAGAATCATTTTTAGAACCATCTTCCTAGAACCTTTAATATCCTAAGAACTATTTTTTGGAAGAAAGAATAGGCTCTATGCATTATTCCGCTTCCAGCGTTCTAATTTAATTCCGACCGGGTTGATGACATCCGGAGCGAGTTCTGCTACTGTTTTCATCATTAGCTTACTAGCTATCGTCGATGCCTTTCTGACTGAATTAGTTCGCAATGACTACGTTTAAATTACAGCCCCACGAAGGAGGTGCTAATGAACATTGTTCAGTGCCTCTGTGTTCCGTTTCTTTTAAATGTAATGGTACTGTGAGCGTCCATCGTTTCCCAGTCGATGGCTCCATGCCCCCCTCTTCATCTCCATGGTCTGCATTCCAGATCCCTTGAACAGCCGCTCAGCTAGGTGGTCAGCTGAGGTCTCTCCCCGGACATGGCAAACCGTTCGGAAACAAGAGGATGTTATTCTCATTTTCCTGAGCTGATGCCATTCCGGGCTGCTGCTCTGCTCCCTTGTAGCAACCTAGACTTTGAGTGACATCTCGTAGGTTGTCTCTAATGCCTTGAGGTGGAACTGCTCCTGATGGCTAAGGACGTAAGCACACTGGGAAAGCCTGAAGCCTGTAGCCATCTAATGGAAGTATTGGTGGAGAAGGGGCATCAGTAATCTTCACAATTTCACAGGTCTTTGGCTGTGGAAGCTGATAGGACAGAACACTGCACTGGCCCAAAGGCGGACTCAACCAGGGGCACGTTCGCTGAAAGTTCCATTGTTGTCACAAGAGGGGCAGTAAGTGGAGAAAAGTTGGCATACGTTTCGGAGACGCGAAGAAGGTCCATGTCAGGCATGACATGAGTGCTTTGTAGAGAGAACTTCTGCAAAACATTTAAAAACCTTATCAAGTTGGAGAGATTACTATGACAAAGACTCATGTAACTTCTCCAGAAACAGCACAAGCCCGAAAGTTCAAATAAAATGAATTAAAATATACAGATTTATCGATTATATATTTCCCCCCAGTCTTTGTCCCAAACATTTGTCAATACATCGTAAAGACGCCACTGTTTAGGCTCATCATCTGGATACAATCACAAGAAAATGTTTTCTAAAATGTTCCCATTCTAGGAACCTCTAACTTAACTTATTCCATCAGCACACGAGTTAGTAGGTTTACAGAACTCTATCCCATCAACCGGACCTGGCTTCACACTCTAATTAACAAGGATTTACTGTTACATAGGCGGAATACTTTTCAGGTGCATATTTTTATGGATAATGATAGATTCACAAGTGTTCTTGGCCTGTGCCAACGCTGTTCTGTGTCTGTGTCTGTGCAGCTGTGAACTGGTGTTGCAGCAGGAATGTTTAGTTGAGAGTAGTGCGCTGTCTGGTAAAGAAGGGCCACCAGATGATTGCACACAGCACTTCCTGCAACACAGGAGCAGTGGCTTTGGACCACTATCCCTGGTACGGAGTGCTTTAACGCCATCTGTGAAGATAAGTGTGATGAAAGACAAGTGAGAAACAAGATTGATGCGGCTCATAAATAACAATAAACACAGTAGTGTCTAGTCTTCTTAACTAGGGGCTCATTTAACTATACAGGAATACATCTCAGTCACATGATTACCAAACACTGCATCAAGAGATCTTTACCAAATAACCTGTAAAGTGGGCAATTCTAAATTGAGATTGGGAACCATCATTAATATCTATCTACTGATAAGATTAAACGTTGATACTGTCTCCAACACATTTTGACCATGATGACAGTGTCTCACAGGAGATGTTTAACAAGGTCCCTAGTAGCTATCTATAATCTTTCCCTGCTCTCATGCTGTGCGGCTTTTCACTCTTCCTCATGGACCTGTGGCAGGCAGCCCTCACGGTGATCTCCCCTGTCAATGTATCTTTGTTAGATACTGTGTAGAAGACATGAATAACAATTATTTTTAGCTAGCAAATATAGCTAGCAAGCATAACTTAACCAAGCTAATGAAAATACACACATTCTCAGGTAGATTCTGTCAACGATACATAATTTTACAAAGTAACTAGCTAGCTACAGTTAATGGTTAAA
This sequence comes from Oncorhynchus gorbuscha, assembly GCF_021184085.1. Lineage (NCBI taxonomy): Eukaryota > Metazoa > Chordata > Actinopteri > Salmoniformes > Salmonidae > Oncorhynchus > Oncorhynchus gorbuscha. The sequence continues at coordinate 18,308,812 of NC_060186.1, read as the reverse complement.
TTAGCTAGCTAATGATTGTAGCTAGCCAACGTCATATCTGTCATTGACATGGTACTCACATTCATAGTTGTCTATGTAGCTGCCTATATACATGTTGAACCCCTTTTAATTATTGCTAGCTGGAGTCTCAGAGGCTGATTTAACAATTCGATGTACATCATTAATATTAATTTAAGGCAAGTCCTGAAGACACCTAGTAAAAAACTGTGACATAGTGGTAGTAACGTTATATCGTCGATAACAACTAGACTGACCGGAAATTGCCACACCGATAGGAAGTGTGTTTAGAACGTTCGATCATGGAATGTGCATGAAGGCTATTCTTTGAAGGCAAGAAGGTTTATTTGGAAGACAATAAAGGTTCTACATAGAACCCAGCATGCTCTGTTGCAGGGTGATTTTCAAAAAGGTTTGTTTTAATATCTGCAACATAGCATTTTTCTAAACTAATCCAATGTGTTAGTAGTTGAGATGGTTACTGAGATGGTTGTTCCAGTTTCGATGATTAAGTAGTCTCATTATTTAATCTTCCCTACCCTAGTAGTCACTCTGAATTTCCCTTGTTGGATAGGCTAACTCTGGCTGCATTCCAATAGGAATTATACAATCACGGGCCTCCCGAATGGCGTCACTACAGACCTGGGTTAGATCCCAGGCTGTGTCACAACCGACCCTGACCGGGAGTCGCATAGGGTGGTGAACAATTGGCCCATCGTCGTCTGTGTTACCGGAGGGTTTGGCCGGGGGACTTTACTTGGCTCAGATTGCCTTAGCGCCTCCTTGTGGCAGGCCCGGCGCCTGCAGGCTCAATTCGGTTGTCAGTTGAACAGTGTTTCCTCCGACACATTGGCACTGCTGGCTTCCAGGTTAACCGGGCAGGTGTTAAGAAGCGTAGTTTGGTGAGTCATGTTTCGGAGGATGCATGACTCAACCTTCGCCACTCCCAAGCCCATTGGGGAGTTGCAGCGATGCGACAAGATGGCAATTTCATATCACAAAATTGGGAAGAAAAAAGGGGTAAAAATGTAAAATAATGGAATTACACATTACTTTGCAAGCCAGCAAAGCAGTTTCCTAACACCACTGTTTTAAAGTTTAACTAGGGCCTCAATGAAATGCGTTATGATATATATGTAATGTCAAAGAATTTCATTTTAAAGGCTAATAAGGCTGGCAGAAGCATTCATAGAGGGCTCGAGGCAGAACCCTTCATAAAGGGTTCTACCCAGCACCAAAAAGGGTTTCCCTATGGGGACAAACCGAAGAACCCTATATGGTTCTACTTAGCACCTTTTTTTTCTAAGAGTATAAAACCCCATATCTAGGATCAACTTTCCCTTCCTCAGCTTCAACCTTCACTATTAGTAGATGAGAAGCTAAACTGGCGCTGGATCAGATATTCAAATCATATTCAACCCATATCAGGTAAAGCTTGACTACTACCTGAATAATTTAGATAAACTGATTGAATCTGAGTCCTGGCCAACCAATCTGTTTCTCTGGGTTTACGGCAGCTCAGTGGGACCACAGCTCATAATGGGAGATAATGGGAGATGAAGGGAGAGAGAAAAACTGAATAAAGGGAGGGAATAAAGAGAGAAGGGAGAGGAGCAAGGCGGCAGCATTGTTTAATGACAGGTTGTCTTGTGTGTCTGTGACTAAGTGCCTCTCCTGCTCCTCTCTCATGGCTTCTGTCTCCTACAACCTTGTGGGCGTTCTCTCTCTCTCTCTCTCTCTCTCTCTCTCTCTCTCTCTCTCTCTCTCTCTCTCTCTCTCTCTCTCTCTCTCTCTCTCTCTAATTCACCATACATTTTTTTCCCTCTACTTTTTTTGGTTCCCTTTCTCTCTTTTTCTGTTGTTTAGATTTCTCTCTTTCTTTCGCTCTCTCTCTATCATCACTTTGTCTATCTCTATCTACTCAGCCTCTTGTCGATCCCTCTCTCTATCATCTTTTCTCTCTCAGTATTTGTTCTCCCTCAAAGGTTGTCTCGTGCTTAAACTCCATCTATTTCACTCTCTTATTCATTCGTGTTTTGTGCTCTTTCTACCTCTCCGTCATCTCCCTCTCTCTCATTTGCACTCATTTCATGGTACAGTAAAGGTTGGTTAATGCTAATTCTTTCTCTCTCTGTCTCTCTGGTGAACCATATAATTAGAGTGGGAGACCTTGTCCTCTTCACAAAGACACTGAAGATGCCTTCATTTCGATTCAGCCTCCCCCATACTGGCATACAACTAAAAATATGCCTGTGTTACATCAGAGCATAATGAACACAGTAGCATCATGTCAAACCCACCAACACACACACTTTCAACTCACTGTATCATACCCTTCACATACTCTGCTTCTTTTTTCATTATTTATTATTCCTGCTGCGAGGAACCCCGAGGGTGTGTGTGTGTGTTCAAAGAAAGAGTGCTCGATGAAATAGAGAGTGAGAGAGAGAGAGAGAGAGAGAGAGAGAGAGAGAGAGAGAGAGAGAGAGAGAGAGAGAGAGAGAGAGACTGAGGTAGAAACCGAGGTAGAAACCGAGGTAGAAACCGATACAAAGAAAGGTTGAATGCCCAAAAGAGTGAGCTGCATACCAGGGTGATCAGATATACAAATCAGTCATTTACATTTTAGTCATTCTGTACGTCGTTCTTATCCAGAGCAAAGTACAGTTTAGAGTTTACACAAAAAAAAAAAATATTGAACCTTTATTTAACTAGGAAGTCAGTTGAGAACAAATTCTTATTTACGTAGACGGCCTACCTGTCACGTTCTATCTTCAAACTCCCTGTCATAAATGAGGTGCAGCGTGCATGTAATTCCACATCTTTTAGTGAAACCTTCACAAAAACAGGTAAACAGAAAACCGAACGTGACGCAACCGTGGCGCACACAAACACACACAAAAAATAAATAATTACCCACAACCTTAGGTGGGGAAAAAGGCTGCCTAAGTATGATTCCCAATCAGAGAAAATGATAGACATTGCCTCTGCCGCTGCCTCTGATTGGGAACCACACTCGGCCAAAAACAAAAGAAATAGAAAACATAGAATGCCCACCCAAATCACACCCTGACCTAACTAAATAGAGAAATAAAACGGCTCTCTAAGGTCAGGGCGTGACACTACCGGGGAACAGTGGCTTGTTACTGCCTTGTTCAGGGGCAGAACGACAGATTTGTACCTTGTCAGCTCGGGGTTTCGATCCAGCAACCGATCGGTTACTGGCCCAATGCTCTAACCACTGTAACAGTTACAAATATTTACAGTTTATTTAGTAGCAAGTACATATGTCCTCAATAAATAAGTTCAAAATCCTCCTCCCTTTATACCGGTCTCATCAAAATGCTGTCAGCCCAGAGAGGAGCGGATAAAGGAGGTTATATTGTATGAAAGCACAATGGTTGAGGCTCGTAAAACCTAATGGAGAAAATGATGTATAAAAGGTTGTGACACAGACAAACACGTTCACAAGCACTCCAATTTACTCTCAGGCTGCAGGAAATGTGTGTGTGTGTGTGTGTGTGTGTGTGTGTGTGTGTGTGTGTGTGTGTGTGTGTGTGTGTGTGTGTGTGTGTGTGTGTGTGTGTGTGTGTGTGTGTGTGTGTGTGTGTGTGTGTGTGTGTGTGTGTGTGTGTGTGTGCGTGTGTGTGTGTGTAACTGAATCATAAGGTTAGTTCATAAAATCACAAAAATTGTGCTTGCCTGTTAGACTGGTATTTTATAGAGAAAGGAGAACTATGGTGAGATATTCCCTGTGGAAGAAGAACAGACTTGCCCTGATTTTCTCTCTTTTAAAGTTCTTTTTACGCTTTCCATCAACAGCAAAAGCAATTTATGGGAACAGTAGTAAACCCCATGGCCTTGACGAGGGAAGATGCTCGAGAGTTGTCATCATGGTATGTGTATGTAAGGGGTGAGAGAGTTGTCATCATGGTATGTGTATGTAAGGGGTGAGAGAGTTGTCATCATGGTATGTGTATGTAAGGGGTGAGAGAGTTGTCATCATGGTATGTGTATGTAAGGGGTGAGGTAGTTGTCATTATGGTATGTGTATGTAAGGGGTGAGGTAGTTGTCATCATGGTATGTGCATGTAAGGGGTGAGAGAGTTGTCATCATGGTATGTGCATGTAAGGGGTGAGAGAGTTGTCATCATGGTATGTGTATGTAAGGGGTGAGAGAGTTGTCATCATGGTATGTGTATGTAAGGGGTGAGAGAGTTGTCATCATGGTATGTGTATGTAAGGGGTGAGAGAGTTGTCATCATGGTATGTGCATGTAAGGGGTGAGAGAGTTGTCATCATGGTATGTGCATGTAAGGGGTGAGAGAGTTGTCATCATGGTATGTGTATGTAAGGGGTGAGAGAGTTGTCATCATGGTATGTGTATGTAAGGGGTGAGAGAGTTGTCATCATGGTATGTGCATGTAAGGGGTGAGAGAGTTGTCATCATGGTATGTGTATGTCAGGGGTGAGAGAGTTGTCATCATGGTATGTGTATATAAGGGGTGAGAGAGTTGTCATCATGGTATGTGTATGTAAGGGGTGAGGGAGTTGTCATCATGGTATGTGTATGTAAGGGGTGAGGGAGTTGTCATCATGGTATGTGTATGTAAGGGGTGAGGGAGTTGTCATCATGGTATGTGTATGTAAGGGGTGAGGGAGTTGTCATCATGGTATGTGTATGTAAGGGGTGAGGGAGTTGTCATCATGGTATGTGTATGTAAGGGGTGAGGGAGTTGTCATCATGGTATGTGTATGTAAGGGGTGAGGGAGTTGTCATCATGGTATGTGTATGTAAGGGGTGAGAGAGTTGTCATCATGGTATGTGTATGTCAGGGGTGAGGGAGTTGTCATCATGGTATGTGTATGTCAGGGGTGAGGGAGTTGTCATCATGGTATGTGTATGTAAGGGGTGAGGGAGTTGTCATCATGGTATGTGTATGTAAGGGGTGAGGGAGTTGTCATCATGGTATGTGTATGTAAGGGGTGAGGGAGTTGTCATCATGGTATGTGTATGTCAGGGGTGAGGGAGTTGTCATCATGGTATGTGTATGTTTGTCATCATGGGGTGAGGGAGTTGTCATCATGGTATGTGTATGTAAGGGGTGAGGGAGTTGTCATCATGGTATGTGTATGTAAGGGGTGAGGGAGTTGTCATCATGGTATGTGTATGTTAGGGGTGAGGGAGTTGTCATCATGGTATGTGTATGTTAGGGGTGAGGGAGTTGTCATCATGGTATGTGTATGTTAGGGGTGAGGGAGTTCCTATGGAAGTATGTCAAGTAAGGGTTAGTTATAATGGGGTGTGTGAGGGGTGAGTTTACTATCATGAAATGTGTGTGTGTGCTGTGTGTGTGCTTAAGATAGCAATCACTCCCCCTCTCCTCGGATTCAGGAGTCAGAAGCTGTACATCAGAAAGACTGCTCATCTCCTCCTTTCATTCCTCTACACAGATGTAGGATCTTTATTTGGCCAGCATTGTCATAGGAAAATAATCCAGCAGCATCAGGATTTTAACATTTAGTTGCTTATTGTTGCTTAATCGGTGGTTATGCTATTAACCTTTTCACGTGTGAGTTCCAAATATCTCTAACGGTCGCCCCCCAGCGTGAGTTGTTTTGTGCACGTGATGTCAGAATGCACCCACCTTTTCCAACATGGGATTGTTACACAACAGGACAGTTAACACATGCTGCATGTTTCAACTTGTCAATTTCAAATTATTTGTTTGAATTGAGGAATGTTCCGCCTCCTCATTAATTCACATTCAGCGCTGCGGACAATTTATGTTTGAGGATTTGCTGAGCCAGATAAACTTCTCTCTTTGAGGAGAGCCCGCAACACTTCACTCATGTTTGGGCAAGAATTGGAACATTTTCTTGCTGGTGCTTGCTTTGCTTTCCTTGTTGTTTTCCATACAAATAATAACTCTGGACATGTGTGCATTCCTATCAAAGTAAGTTCCTTATTGTCTGTATGTCGTGTCTACTGTAGGCGCATACTGTATGTATGTGTGTGTGTGTGTGTGTGTGTGTGTGTGTGTGTGTGTGTGTGTGTGTGTGTGTGTGTGTGTGTGTGTGTGTGTGTGTGTGTGTGTGTGTGTGTGTGTGTGTGTGTGTGTATGTATGTATGTATGTATGTATGTATGTATGTATGTATGTATGTATGTATGTATGTATGTATGTATGTATGTATGTATGTATGTATGTATGTATGTATGTATGTATGTGTGTAGCATAATGTATTTACAGTTTTATTCACATGTACTGGTGAAAAATAATGTGTTTCTATTATTGCATATATTGTAATGGACACTTATGATGTGTGTAAAATACCTTTTTGAAGATTATACTGATTATAATGAGCTAAGCTATTTGCCAGCTACGTATGGCGCCATGTTTGTTGACTTTATACAATGCATTCAGACAAAAGAGTTTATAAAGAGGTGAAGGAATGGTTCACTCATCTTTCGGGTAAACTTCCAGATGTGAATGAAGGGAAGTGGATGATCGTAGATGACACACCCCCTTCAACATGCATACTGTAAACAGACCAAACTCATCTTGTCTCCTCTTATTATCTTTGGTTGATGCGGAAGAAAAAAGAAACATTCCGGCACGCACAAACTACCCATCTTCAGATTACTTTCAATTTCTAGAAAGTGTTTTACTCAATTATTTCGATCAATGGTGAGCTCACCCGTGATGTGATTAATTATAAATACTAATTGCTGTTAGCTAATTCATATTGTAGTTCCTGTCAGCTGAGAGTTATAAGCATATGACCGCTTGTGTTACATCAATCTTTCCTCAGTTAGCGCCAGGACAAATGTAGCATACATTTTCCGGTTTGGATGATTGTGTTATGCTGTAGCTACTTCTGTGAATGTCTGAACATTGCATCCAAAAATAAACTGGTCACATTCAGGACATGACTTTGGAAGGACTGTGTTTGTGCAAAATGTTTCTGTGAAAAAAAATGTGACCAGCTCAAATACTGATTGTTGCGTCAATCGAAAATGGGCGTTCTAAATAAGCGTTCTAATCAAGAGTTCTATTCACACCGGTTTGATGGTACACAACAGGGACCACTATAAAATGATCACCCCTGTTTGTTGGTACGTGTGAAAAGGTTAACCGGACAAAAGTTGGCCGCATGAAAAGTGCAATACTGTTAATATAACCATGTGTGTGTACAGGTTTCAAGTGAATTTATGTAAATCAGAAAGCTCATCTCCATTTCCTGCAGTGCGGGGAAATTCTCATCAACAAAAGAGTGATCAAATTAAGATCCTACACCTGTAGCTATCTTTTATTTTCTCTGAGAAGAATGAGAGATGAAATAGATTCACACCTTTTCCTCCCTTGCCATACAATCCTACACCTGCAATACCCTGATTGACACTTCTCTCTGTCTTCTATGTCGTTCCCTCTCTTTTTTGGTATCTCTCTTCGAGACTCATCCTGTGCTGATAGCAGGAAAATGATGACACAGATTTATTTCCAAAGATTGGTTCAGCTCTCTCCCTCTCTCTCTCCCTACCTCCCTACCTCTCTACCTCCCTGGATTTTTAGTCTTCCTGACTACATTTTCCTCCTGGCTGTAGTATTTTGTGTCATCAAGGTTTAATGTTCTGTTAAAGAGAGCTTAAGTTTCTAAAGAGCCCTCCAAGCCACAGATGCTTTTTCCTCAGTGAGTATTTCATGGTAATGGGGGAGTGTGTGTGTGTGTGTGTGTGTGTGTGTGTGTGTGTGTGTGTGTGTGTGTGTGTGTGTGTGTGTGTGTGTGTGTGTGTGTGTGTGTGTGTGTGTGTGTGTGTGTGTGTGTGTGTGTGTGTGTGTGTGTGTGTGTGTGTGTGTGTGTGTGTGTGTGTGTGTGTTAACTGCAGTGATATGTGGAGTTTTGTCTAGGGAGTAGAATATCCTAAGGGGGGGTGAGGCTGTTCATTAAACACAGAGGAGATACAGGGAGTGAGCTGACAGACAGACAGACAGACAGACAGACAGACAGACAGACAGACAGACAGACAGACAGACAGACAGACAGACAGACAGACAGACAGACAGACAGACAGACAGACAGACAGACAGACAGACAGACAGACATTGGATTTTCATGCAAAGGACTGCACAGATGTGCATTGTTATTGTTTAAAGTTATTAATGGAAGTGAAAAGAAATACACGTTGGTGTGTTGTTGTAGAAATAACAAAAAGTTGTTGTATGATTATAATTAACAGGTGTGATATGTCTAAGTATGCTTTTATCTCTGCATGCTGTATAATTAGGGCTGCAAATGGTCGGAAACGTTCCAGGTAAAATTCCGGAATTTTCCATGGGAAGTTAAGCCCTGGAATTTGGGGAATTTTGATTAAATTCATAAAAAATGTAGCTTATAACAGTGAACTTTTTTTTGTGGGATACACATCAGTCAATTCTAGGTCTTGTGGCATATTTTGATTAAACTATCCTCAATTCAATGAAATTGCCATCCTCTGCATGCACAGTGCATTCTTCCATCACATGTGCTATGCACATTTTCAATCACATGCTATTGAGCCCACACTTCTACATTGTCTGAGCCAAGGACGACATGCTTTCTGGTAAGTTTTGATTACAATACTGGGGTTTTGTTAACTAGTAAATTGTAGCCTACAGGGAAGTGTGTTCAAATAACTTCTAACTTGCTAACAATTTCTGCTAGTTAGTCTTTGCTACCATGTGGGTTTTAGCTTGCTTGAGCCTGCTAACTGAGGAGTGTTAATTCACCTGTTTCCCATACATGTTTAATTTTAAAGGAGTTGTCTAATCTAACTAATCTATTCTAATCTTTACAGGTAAATGCCACGGGCACTATCTGATGTGTGGAGACATTTCACTTCTATTCAATGTGAAAATGATGAATCAGACACTTTATCGATAGCAACAGCTCATGGTCCTCCTGGAATCAGAAGTTTTTTTGACTCAATGGAGGAACGTAGTCAGAGAAATGAAGATTAACGTCTTGCTCGAGCTGTGTATGCAACTTGTTCACCTTTGATGCACACAGGCAATGAGTATTGGAAGAGATTTCTGAATGTTCTTCGCCCAGCATACACCCCTCCAACCAGACATACTTTATCTACTCATTTGCTGGATGCAGAGTTCCACAGAAGGTATTTGCACTGGTAACAGACAATGCTGCGAACATGAAGGCTGCTTGGTCTAAAGTGGAGGAGTCCCACCCTCACATCACACGCATTGGCTGTGCTGCTCATGCATTGAATCTGCTCCTCAAGGACATCATGGCACTTAAAACAATGGATATACTCTAGAGAGCCAAGGAAATGGTTAGGTATGTGAAGGGTCATCAAGTTATAGCAGCAATCTACCTCACCAAGCAAAGTGAGAAGAATAAGAGCACCACATTGAAGCTGCCCAGCAACATCCGTTGGGGTGGTGTTGTCATCATGTTTGACAGTCTCTAGAGGGGACTGAGTCTCTCAAGAAATGGCCATATCACAGTCTGCCGATATGGACAGCCCCATCAAGAGGATCCTTCTGGATGATGTATTTTGGGAGAGAGTGGTAATCAGACTGAAACCTATAGCAGTAGCCATTGCACGGTTTGAGGGAGAGAATGCCATCCTGTCTGATGTTCAGACTCTGCTTGCAGATGTAAGAGAAGAAATCTGTACTGCCCTGTCCACTTCACTGTTGCTCCAAGCAGAGGAAGCTGAAGTTCTGAAATACATCAAAAAGCGTGAAAACTTCTGCCTGAAGCCCATACACGCCAGAGCGTACATGTTGGACCCCAAGTACGCTGGCAAGAGCATCCTGCCTGGTGCAGAGATCAACAAGGTTTATGGTGTCATCACTACTGTGTCTCACCACCTTGGCCTAGATGAGGACAAGGTTCTGCCACCTTGGCCTGGATGAGGGCAAGGTTCTTGGCAGCCTGGCGAAGTACAAGCCCGGTTTTGGGATGGAAATGCAATATGGCAGTTGTGTGTATCTCATCAGCCACCTGGTGGAAGGGACTTTGTGGATCTGGGGCTTTTCCCCCTGTTGCCTCCATCATCCTCCAAATCCCACCAACATCAGATGCCTCAGAGCGCAACTTGTCCTTGTTTGGACCAATACAATGGGTGAAAATAGGTGGCCATCCGGGCAATTTTTGGGCTTTTTGAGCCTGACAACGAGCCATCCTCAGCAAGGTTGGAAAGTGACAGTGAAGATGAAGCCTCAGAGTCTGATGTTCAAGAGGTGGACATTGATAAGATCCAGGTAGAAGACATGGAACCCTGAGGGGAAGACAACTAAAGCTTTAGTTTCTAGACTATCATTTTTTAAAATGTTGAAAATGATTTTGGGAGATGCGATGGATCATTGGGGATCATTCAATATTCCCTTTCTTAGTTTTTCAGTGAAATCATCATGTGAAGAGTCAACTCATTTAATTGAAGTTCAATTCTTAACATTTTTTTCTTATTTTTTTCTTCTATTGGATAGATTTAATAATTTGCAATTATATCTACTTATGATAAGGTAAACATGTTTATGTTTTTGTCTCCATATGATATGGTAAATATATACAATGCAAAAATCATCTACATTTAAAGGGTATTAATCTTATTTTGCATATATTTACATTCATTTCCATATATTCCTGTTAATTCCCATATTTTCCTGTTAATTCCCACGGAAAGTTTCCATCTCTGAATATCCCCCAAAATGTGCAACCCTACGTATAATACAGTAACTGGAAGACAATAGAGCTACTTTGGTGCAATTTTGAATAATCAGCTGTGACTAGAGCACGCGCACACCAACACATACACACAGGCACACAAACAAATACCCACCTCCTCTCCTCTCCAAAGAGATTTTAATCTGCAAAAGAAATGTTAATCTTTTCTCGACGTCTCTTAGATTGAGCACTCTATCTTTATCCCGGAGAGCTTAGGCGAGACGCTCTCCCACAAATCAACACAACACAATCAAGTGAAAAGAATGTATATTTAGACAAACTGCTATTTCAGAGGAGAAAATTGCCTGTAATTGGGTGAGCAGTAAGTAGCAGTGCACCTCGACAGTGATTCTCTACATAGCTGGGAGATGTTTTCCTTTTGTGGTAGTGAAAAGCTTCTTTGTCCCAAATGTACAATGTTTAAGACTGATCCAATGAACCATTTCATGTCTGCTCAAAATATTGTATCAAGACTGCCGAATGTGTCTAACTGGTTTATTAATGCATTTTCAAATTCATAATTCTGCACTCTCCTCAAGCAATAGCATGGTATTACTTCACTGTAATAGCTACTGTAAATTGGACAGTGCAGTTAGATTAACAAGAATTTAAGCTTTCTGCCCATAACAGATATGTCTATGTCCTGGGAAATGTTCTTGTTACATACAATCTCATGCTAATAACATTAGCCTACGTTAGTTCAACTGTCCCGTGAGGGGGGACACTGATCTGTAGAGGTTTCAACAGCCTGAGTCTAGAGAGGACAAGACAGCAGAGGAGGAGTCAGTGTCAAGGCAGCTATGCAGAGTTTTACATTGTGTGAGTAAGAATCTGATTGTATGTGTGTGTGTGCTCTCTAACTTACACAACAGAGCTTATAGCTTGATTAGAAAACTCCTCATTGTTCTGGGACACACAGATAAAATAGATCTGACTGTGGGGAATGGAGGTAGAGGGAAGAGAAATGAGCTCTCTCTCCATCTCTCTTTTAAATCTGCCATTCGTCCGGCGCTCGGACGCTCAGACACTTCGTTAGTCCGATTCTCCCTTGGGATGGACAGGGTGATGTCACTACGCTCCCTCGTTCTTTCTCTCCTCTCCTCTCAAATCAAATTTTATTGGTCACATACACATGGTTAGCAGATGTTAATGCGAGTGTAGCGAAATGCTTGTGCTTCTAGTTCCGACAGTGCAGTAACATCTAACAAGTAATCTAACAAATTCACTATGAGTACTTTATACACGCAAATGTAAAGGAATGAATAAGAATATGTACATAAAAATATATGGATGAGCGATGGCCGTGCGGCATAAGGCAAGATGCAGTAATGTAGGATATGTAAACATTATTAAAGTGGCGTTATTTAAAGTGACTAGTGATCCCTTTATTAAATCCATTTATTAAAGTGGCCAGAGATTTGAGTCTGTATGTTCACAGCAGCATCTCTATGTTAGTTTAACAGTCTGATGGCCTTGAGATAGAAGCTGTTTTTCAGTCTCTTGGTCCCAGCTTTGATGCACCTGTACTGACCTCGCCTTCTGGATGTTACCAGGGTGAACAGGCAGTGGTTTTTGTCCTTAATAATCCTTTTGGCCTTCCTGTGACATCGGGTGCTGTAGGTGTCCTTGAGGGCAGGTAATTTGCCCCTGGTGATGCGTTGTGGAGACCGCACTACCCTCTGGAGAGTCTTGCGGTTGTGGGCAGAGCAGTTGCCGTACCAGGTGGTGATACAGCCTTACAGGATGCTCTCGATTGTGCATCTGTAAAAGTTTGTGAGTGTATTAGGTGACAAGCCAAATTACTTCAGCCTCCTGAGGTTGAAGAGGCACTGTTGCTCCTTTTTCACCATGCTGTCTGTGTGGGTGGACCATTTCAGTTTGTCCGTGATGTGTACGACGAGGAGTTAACAAATTTACACCTTCTCCACTGCTGTCCAGTCGATGTGGATAGGGGGGTGCTCCCTCTGCTGTTTCGTGAAGTCCACAATCATCTCCTTTGTTTTGATGACGTTGAGTGTGAGGTTATTTTCCTGACACCACACTCTGAGGGCCCTCACCTCCTCCCTGTATGCCGTCTCGTCATTGTTGCCTACCACTGTAGTGTCATCTGCAAACTTGATGATTAAGTTGGAGGCGTGCATGGGAACACAGTCATGGGTGAACAGGGAGCACAGAAGAGGGCTGAGAACGCACCCTTGTGGGCCCCCAGTGTTGAGGATCAGCGGGGTGGAGATGTTGTTTCCTACCCTCACCACCTGGGGACAGCCCGTCAGAAAGTCCAGGACCAAGTTGCACAGGACGGGGTCTTGAGCTTAATGACGAGTTTGGAGGGTACTGTGGTGTTAAATGCTGAGCTGTAGTCAATGAACAGCATTCTTACATAGGTATTCCTTTTGTCCAGATGTGATAGGGCAGTGTGCAGTGTGATGGCGATTGCGTTGTCTGTGGACCTATTGGGGCGGTAAACAAATTGGAATGGGTCTAGGGTATCAGGTAGGGTGGAGGTGATATGATCCTTGACTTGTCTCTCAAAGCACTTCATGATAACAGAATTGAGTGCTACGGGGCGATAGTCCTTTAGCTCAGTTACCTTAGCTTTCTTGGGAACAGGAACAATGTTGGCCATCTTGAAGCATGTGGAAACAGCAGACTGGGATAGGGATTGATTGAATATGTCCGTAAACACACCCGCCAGCTGGTCTGCACATGCTCTGAGGACGCGGCTAGGGATGCCGTCTGGGCTGGCAGCCTTGCAAGGGTTAACACTTTTGAATGTTTTACACGTTGGCCATGGAGATGGAGAGCCCTTAGGCTTTGGTAGAGGGCCGTGTCAGTGGTACTGTATTGTCCTCAAAGCGAGCAAAGAATTTAAAAAATTTGTCTGGGAGCAAGACATCTCACTGTCTCTATCTGCCAAGACAAAGGAATAATCCAATTCATTCCACTTGTGACCAGACAGCTTCATTCTCGTGTGTCATAGACCGTGTCACATGACAGAAATGTTTCTATCTTTTGACTGTCTTCATTTGACTCTCTTTCCTCTCATCATCATCATTTCTGAGTTCTCTCATTGTCACGATGGCTTAACTGCCTATTTTATTATGGTACTTGAACCATTGTAATGTCTCTCAGGAGGAACTGTGTGTGTATGTGTGTGTGTGTGTGTGTGTGTGTGTGTGTGTGTGTGTGTGTGTGTGTGTGTGTGTGTGTGTGTGTGTGTGTGTGTGTGTGTGTGTGTGTGTGTGTGTGTGTGTGTGTGTGTGTGTGTGTGTGTGTGTGTGTGTGTGTGTGTGTGTGTGTGTGTGTGTGTGGTACTCCACCCAAGGGGTTAGCGAGATTAGAAGAGAAAGCATAGATAAAATGAAAATAGCAGACACTTGAACGATTCTCTTAATCTCTCATGTATATGGATCCCAGGTTAATAGCCAGAGTGTATGACGTGTTTAACTGTCTGTCAACGATACGGCCTGACTCAACCAGACAGAATCAGAGAGAGACCAGAGACAGAGAGGTAGAGTACTGACAGAGTAGAAAACAGAGGAGGGGATGCTATGGGGACACACTGAGAGTCGTAATAAATACAGGGTAGAAACTGAGGAGAGGAGGCTATGGGGACACACTGAGAGTCGTATTAAACACAGGGTAGAAACAGAGGAGAGGAGGCTATGGGGATAACCTGAGAGAGTCATATTAAACACAGGGTAGAAACAGAGGAGAGGAGGGGATGCTATGGGGATAACCTGAGAGAGTCCTGTTAAACACAGGGTAGAATCAGGAGAGAGGAGGCTATGGGGATACCCTGAGAGAGTCCTATTAACTTATTGGATATAGGGGACACTCTTTTAATTTATGGATAAAAAAACTTTCCCGTTGTAGACAAGATATTTTGTCACGAAAAGATGATTGACTATGCATATAATTGACAGCTTTGGAAAGAAAACACTCTGACGTTTTCAAAACTGCAAAGATATTGTCTGTGAGTGCCACAGAACTAATGCTACAGGCGAAACCAAGATGAAATTTCATACAGGAAGTGCCCCAGATTTTGAATGCGCTGTGTTCCAATGTCTCCTTATATGGCTGTGTATGGGTCACGAATGAGCTTAGACTTTCTGTCGTTTCCCCAAGGTGTCGACAGCATTGTGACGTATTTGTAGGCAAATCATTGGAAGATTGACCTTAAGAGACTACATCTAACAGGTGGGCGCTTGGCGTCCTCCGTTGCAATTATTGCGTAATCTCCAGCTGCGTGTATTTTTCGTTTGCTTCAAGGAGAAACACAGCTGCCACGAATGATTTATCATCAAATAGATATGTGAAAAACACCTTGAGGATTGATTCTAAACAACGTTTGCCATGTTTCTGTCGATATTATGGAGTTAATTTGGTAAAAAGTTCGGCGTTGTAGCGACTGCATTTTCTGATTTTTTTCTTAGCCAAACGTGATGAACAAAACGGAGCGATTTCTCCTACTCAAGTAATCTTTTTGGAAAAACTGAACATTTGCTATCTAACTGAGAGTCTCCTCATTGAAAACATCCAAAGTTCTTCAAAGGTAAATTATTTTTGTCACGGTTCATGAATCCACTGCCTCCCTCTCTCTTTCTCTTTCTCTCTCTCTCTCTCTCTCTCTCTCTCTCTCTCTCTCTCTCTCTCTCTCTCTCTCTCTCTCTCTCTCTCTCTCTCTCTCTCTCTCTCCCGTGTTTGTGTGGGCGTGGTTCCCAATCTCGGCCTGATTGTCTGCGCCAGCTGGAACCACTTATCTTCCCTTTATATGTTCTGTAACCAGTGTTTCTTGTTGTCAGATCGTTGTTACTTCCCTGAGGTTGTGTTGTTACTTCCCTGAGGTTGTGTCGTGTGTCAGTGCTCATCTCTCGCCGCCCTTGTGTGGATTATCTGCTGTGCTCCTTCCTTCCCATCCGGACACACTCCCCTGGATTTCTCAGCACGCTATCACCAGAGGATGAGCCCTAGTCCCTGGGTTGGATTCCGTCTGAGTACAGTCTGTCCTGTTGCTGATATAAATTGTACTCATTAAACCACCGTTGCTTGCATCTTGCATCTGCCTCTGTATTGTCACAATTTTATTTGACTGCTTTTCTTGTTTTTGTGAAAATGTTGCCTGCTGAATGCTAGGCTTAATGCTATGCTAGCTATCAATACTCTTACACAAATGCTTGTGTAGCTATGGTTGAAAAGCATATTTGGAAATCTGAGATGACAGTGTTGTTAACAAAAGGCTAAGCTCGTGAGTGAATATATTTCTTTCATTTCATTTGCGATTTTCATTAATAGTTAACGTTGCGTTATGGTAATGAGTTTGAGGCTATAATTACGCTCCCTGATATGGGATTGCTCGACGCTAGAGGTTAAACACAGTGTAGAAACAGGAGAGAGGAGGCTATGGGGATACCCTGAGAGAGTCCTATTAAACACAGGGTATAAACAGAGGAGAGGAGGCTATGGGGATACCCTGAGAGAGTCCTATTAAACACAGGGTATAAACAGAGGAGAGGAGGCTATTGGGATACCCTGAGAGAGTCCTATGAAACACAGGATAGAAACAGAGGAGAGAATGGGATGCTATGAGGATACCCTGAGAGGTTTATTAAACACAGGGTAGAAACAGAGAAGATAAAGGGATGCTATGGAGATACCCTGAGAGTCTTATTAAACATAGGGTAGGAACAGAGGAGAGAAGGGGATGCTATGGAGATACCCTGAGAGTCTTATTAAACACAGGGTAGAAACAGAGGAGAGAAGGGGTTGCTATGGAGATACCCTGACAGTCTTATTAAACACAGGGTAGAAACAGAGGAGAGAAGGGGATGCTATGGAGATACCCTGACAGTCTTATTAAACACAGGGTAGAAACAGAGGAGAGAAGGGGATGCTATGGGGATACCCTGAGAGTCTTAATAAACACACACATTCCCCAATAAATCCTCTTGCCTTAACCCTGTCACCCTTTTGTGGAAATTAGCCCTCAAGCATCGGAAGAGAGGGATTTAAAGACGACCCACATCCACCAGCTCCGGATTAACGTCTGGCTGCTTAACTGAACCCCTCCTTGCTCTCTACAACGGCCTGATGCGATTCGTCGGCACCCATGAAAGATCCTCCAATCAAACACTATAAGCGGGCTGGAGAGGTTAGCTTTGATGTGTGGTAGGGTCTGTTTTAAATGACGTGCTGGTATCAGAGCATCTTCAGTTCCTGGTCCTGGATTATCTCTCTGTATGCCCACACATTCATGGCAGAGAGCGAGGGAGAGGGGGAGATATATATAGAGAGACACATGGGCAAGCTAGAATTTACTTTACCTAGTGTAGTACCTTTGCAATGGCTTCGGAATAATGTCATTCACCAATGTGTTGAGCTCAGTCAGACAGGTAGACTCCAGTCACGCAGTCAGCCAGACACTCAGTTTGTGCTGTCAATTGTAGGATAGACATTGCATACAGTACCCAGCAGGTGTGAATGTGCAGTAGGTAGGAAACCATTCTCTTGATGATAGTCCACATGCTGGATGTACTGTATACCTCTATCAAAGCATCTTCTCTTCCTCTCCTGCTGAGCACGCAGTGATATGAGTGAACACTAAAGGAGAATTTCACACACCTCATTTTCTACAGTCAATAATATAATATAGTCTAATGACTAGAAGTGGAACGCCACATGGTTAAGCTGATCATTTTCAATGTCCGCTCCAATGATCTATTGCATAGCTGCAGTGATTGTGTGTGATAGTGTGCTCCACTAGTTGGTAGGATGGCCCATATTTCTAAGATTTACACACAACATCTCCTGCATGGTGCTAGCGTATCATAGTGTTGCGGTGCTACAGTACAGTAAGGTGTGGTGGGTGGCGTGAACTAACTGAGGTTTACTCTCCCAGGGGCAAGCTCTGAATCTTCCTATTTATGCCATCTTAAGGACCACTCCTAGCTCTCCTTGAAATTCCCTGGGAACCTGATTTAACACACACACACACATTAAGGAGAAGAGAAGGAGAATGGGAGAGAAAGAGATCAAAATAATAGCAGGAGGAATGGAAAGAGGACAGAGACTGACAATGCTGAGTCAGAGAGGAAGAGGAGAAAGAGCTAAATAACAAGAGGGAAAATACAAGTCAGTGAGGTTAAAGAGTGAAAGAACAAGTCAGTGAGGTTAAAGAGGAAAATAACAAGTTAGTGAGGTTAAAGAGGAAAATAACAAGTTAGTGAGGTTAGAGGGAAAGAACAAGTTAGTGAGGTTAGAGGGAAAGAACAAGTCAGTAGAACAAGTCAGTGAGGTTAAAGAGGGAACGAACAAATCAGTGAGGTTAAAGAGGAAAATAACAAGTTAGTGAGGTTAAAGAGGGAAAGAACAAGTCAGTAGAATAAGTCAGTGAGGTTAAAGAGGGAAAGAACAAGTCAGTAGAACAAGTCAGTGAGGTTAAAGAGGGAAAGAACAAGTCAGTAGAACAAGTCAGTGAGGTTAAAGAGGGAACGAACAAATCAGTGAGGTTAAAGAGGAAAATAACAAGTCAGTGAGGTTAAAGAGGAAAATAACAAGTTAGTGAGGTTAAAGAGGGAACTAACAAATCAGTGAGGTTAAAGAGGGAAAGAACAAGTCAGTAGAACAAGTCAGTGAGGTTAAAGAGGGAACGAACAAATCAGTGAGGTTAAAGAGGGAAAGAACAAGTCAGTGAGGTTAAAGAGGAAAATAACAAGTTAGTGAGGTTAAAGAGGGATAGAACAAGTCAGTGAGGTTAAAGAGGGAACTAACAAGTTAGTGAGGTTAAAGAGGGAACTAACAAGTCAGTGAGGTTAAAGAGGGAACTAACAAGTTAGTGAGGTTAAAGAGGGAACTAACAAGTCAGTGAGGTTAAAGGGGGAAAGAACAAGTCAGTGAGGTTAAAGAGGAAAATACCAAGTTAGTGAGGTTAAAGAGGGAATGAACAAGTCAGTGAGGTTAAAGAGGGAAAGAACAAGTCAGTGAGGTTAAAGGGGGAAAGAACAAGTCAGTGAGGTTAAAGAGGAAAATACCAAGTTAGTGAGGTTAAAGAGGGAAATAACAAGTTAGTGAGGTTAAAGAGGGAATGAACAAGTCAGTAGAACAAGTCAGTGAGGTTAAAGAGGGAACGAACAAGTCAGTGAGGTTAAAGAGGGAACGAACAAGTCAGTGAGGTTAAAGAGAGAAAGAACAAGTCAGTGAGGTTAAAGAGGGAATGAATAAGTCAGTGAGGTTAAAGAGAGAAAGAACAAGTCAGTGAGGTTAAAGAGAGAAAGAACAAGTCAGTGAGGTTAAAGAGGGAAATAACAAGTCAGTGAGGTTAAAGAGAGAAAGAACAAGTCAGTGAGGTTAAAGAGGGAAAGAACAAGTCAGTGAGGTTAAAGAGGAAAATAACAAGTTAGTGAGGTTAAAGAGGGATAGAACAAGTCAGTGAGGTTAAAGAGGGAACTAACAAGTTAGTGAGGTTAAAGAGGGAACTAACAAGTCAGTGAGGTTAAAGAGGGAAAGAACAAGTCAGTAGAACAAGTCAGTGAGGTTAAAGAGGGAATGAATAAGTCAGTGAGGTTAAAGAGGGAACGAACAAGTCAGTAGAACAAGTCAGTGAGGTTAAAGAGGGAAAGAACAAGTCAGTAGAACAAGTCAGTGAGTTTAAAGAGGGAATGAACAAGTCAGTAGAACAAGTCAGTGAGGTTAAAGAGGGAACGAACAAGTCAGTGAGGTTAAAGAGGGAAAGAACAAGTCAATAGAACAAGTCAGTGAGGTTAAAGAGGGAACGAACAAATCAGTGAGGTTAAAGAGGGAACGAACAAATCAGTGAGGTTAAAGAGGAAAGAACAAGTCAGTGAGGTTAAAGAGGAGAAGAACAAGTCAGTGAGGTTAAAGAGGGAAAGAACAAGTCAGTAGAACAAATCAGTGAGGTTAAAGAGGGAAAGAACAAGTCAATAGAATAAGTCAGTGAGGTTAAAGAGGGAACAAACAAGTCAGTGAGGTTAAAGAGGGAAAGAACAAGTCAGTGAGGTTAAAGAGGAGAAGAACAAGTCAGTGAGGTTAAAGAGGGAAAGAACAAGTCAGTGAGGTTAAAGAGGGAAAGAAAGAGAAAGAAGGGGATTAGAGACTAGATGGAGAACAGTAATAACACTGTTTTATTAAGGTCAGTAGCCACAAAACCAGCTAAACAATCTGCATATAAAATGGGCCTCTCTTCAGTTGGTGATCAAGCTGTCTCGCATCTCCTGCTGCTCTTCCTCTCCTGCTCCTCCTGCACTACAAATGAGCCAGGGAGCCCGGGACGGCATACTATACAGGAGAACCCCATGGGAGAAACCTCCTCCTCAACCCCCACGTCCATGAACCTCATATATAAACCGGTACACAGCCCCCCTAACCCTGCAGCAACGCTCCACTATACTAAACCCACTGGAGAGGCCTGGATACCGTAATGAATAATAATAACAACATGGCTGAACGTGACAGCTCACGTGAGCTGGAGCGGCGACAATTGAGTTGTAACATGAGGATATGGACTCTAGCTTCATGCATACATTTGCGGGTGAAACGTATTGGAAAGTAGTTGTATTCTGCTGCAATGCCTCAGGAAAGACCAAAACCCCAGTGACCCCACTATATTAGCGGGCTAGTGCCACGGGGTATACAGTGTTACAAGATCATGAATATGATTAGATGACATCAGAGTTCTAAGCGAGTTGTAAAGAAGTGATCTAAGCATAGTTGTCATGGTGCTGAATAATGCACTCATGGCGGTCGTCATGGTGCTAGTCATCCCTGTTTACGCAGTGCCTGTGTGTGTGTGTGTGTCCTCGCCCTATCCTCCGAGCTCTTCTCTTCCTCTAGGCTATAAACTGATTTCCCTTTCCCCCAGCGACTCTGACACTTCAGCATCTCTGAGCATCAAACCCAGACATGCTCTTCATGAATGCAGCTCCCATCACCACGCAACGCTCCTGAGACAGAGAATAGTGAATGCACCCCCTTCGCTAACAACCCCAAATGCAGCCGCAAGCCTCTGCGAGGGAAACACACTATAACCGGTTTCTGAAGCTGTCAAAATGTCAGAGAAGAGAAAGACAGAGAGTGAGGGGAGGGAGGGTAGATGGAGAGAAAGAGAGAGTGAGGGAAAGAAAGCAGGAGATGGAGAGAAAGACGGAGAGTGAGGGAAAGAAAGCAGGAGATGGAGAGAAAGACAGAGAGTGAGGGAAAGAAAGCAGGAGATGGAGAGAAAGACAGAGAGTGAGGGAAAGAAAGCAGGAGATGGAGAGAAAGACAGAGAGTGAGGGAAAGAAAGCAGGAGATGGAGAGAAAGACATTTGACAAAAATCCTACAGTATTCCCTTCCGAGAGTCAACCGCCTGAGGAGAGGACAGGAAGAGAACAGAGGAGAGGACAGGAAGAGGACAGAGGAGAGGACAGGAAGAGAAACAGGGAGAGGACAGGAAGAGGACAGAGGATAGGACAGGAAGAGAAGAGAGGAGAGGACAGGAAGAGGATGGAGGAGAGGACAGGAAGAGAAGAGAGGAGAGGACAGGAAGAGAAGAGATGAGAGGACAGGAAGAGAAGAGAGGAGAGGACAGGAAGAGAAGAGAGGAGAGGACAGGAAGAGAAGAGAGGAGAGGACAGGAAGAGAAGAGAGGAGCGGACAGGAAGAGGACGGAGGAGAGGACAGGAAGAGAAGAGAGGAGAGGACAGGAAGAGAAGCGAAGAGAGGACAGGAAGAGGACAGAGGAGAGGACAGGAAGAGAAGAGAGGAGAGGACAGGACAGGAAGAGGACAGAGGAGAGGACAGGAAGAGAAGAGAGGAGGACAGGAAGAAGACAGAGGAGTTGGCAGGAAGAGGACAGAGGAGAGGACAGAGGAGAGGACAGGAAGAGAAGAAAGGAGGACAGGAAGAGGACAGAGGAGAGGACAGGAAGAGGACAAAGGAGAGGACAGGAAGAGGACAAAGGAGAGGACAGGAAGAGGAGCAAGCAGATAGCAACAAAGTACAGTCTGTTCTCTGCAAAGTACAGTTCTAGCAGGGTTAAGATTCGAGTGAAGTAGGTCTACTCTGTAACACTTAACATTTGTTACAGTGAACTGTCAACGTTTGTGTGTGTGCGTGTGTTAGTGTGTATTTAATCCCAGTCTCACAGTGTTCCCTTCAGCGAGAGCTGTTAGTTAATACAGGCTCTCACAACCGCATCTGAGTGAAGTATTGTGGTAACGCGCTGACTAATGAGGCGCTAGAGCTTTACAAACACAACCTGACAGGGATGAGGGTGATGATAGTTAGATGATTATAGAGGAGGTACATCGATGATGATGGCAATATTCCTGGAATGGAAGGATGAACGATGAATAACTGTCAATCGCAGGCCACATCCTCTCTGAGAAGACAAGAAAAGAAGATAAAAAATGAGCCTGCTGCAGAAGAGCCTGCTGTGTGTGTGTGTGTGTGTGTGCGTGTGTGTGTGTGTGTGAGAGAGAGAGAGAGAGCAAGAGAGAGTGTTTGAGTGTGTGTGTGTGTATGTGTGTGCACATGTGCACATGTGCATGAGTGTGTGAATGTGTGCCCACTACCCAGTAGGCCTGCGACGGGAGCGAGAGAGACAGGATTGGGATGGGAACCAACCCGCCACCGGCACTTTCCTCCCTCTCTCCCCTATCCAGCAGCTGTTAAACAGTGCACCAATAACATTTCCCCCTCCCTTTCTGTGTGTGCAGGGGCGGAATTCACCGTTGCACCACTGCACGTTTACAGGGAATCTCTCTGGTAAAAAGAGTCAGAGAATGCAACGTCGCCTCCAGGGCACACACCCAGTCAGTGGGAGATAAACACTGCTTTTGTTTCACATGTAAAACAGGAAAGAGCATTAAAAGTAATTAGAGAGAGAGAGAGAGAGAGAGAGAGAGAGGTGGGGGTAAGGAGTTTGACAGTCCCTTGATGCTACAGAGTTAATACTGCATACTGTACACACTGTGTCTGTCTGTCTGTCCACCCGTCTGTCTGTCCATATGTCCGTCCGTCCGTCTGTCGCTCTCACTGTCAGTCTATCTGGTGTCTGTGTCTTCCATCCTGAATGTCTGTATGTCTGTCAGGTCATCTATCTGACTCTTTGCATGGGTCCATGTACGTCTCTCTACACAGTGTGTGTCAGTTTCTCTGAGCTGGAGAACAGTACCTGTCCCTCTGCTTCACTCTCTTTGTAAGTCTGTCTCTCTACTGTAGCTGTCTGCACAACTGCCTAGTGCTGACAGGTCTGTCTGTCTGTCTCTACTGTAGCTGTCTGCACAACTGCCTAGTGCTGACAGGTCTGTCTGTCTGTCTGTCTCTCTACTGTAGCTGTCTGCACAACTGCTTAGTGCTGACAAGTCTGTCTGTCTGTCTGTCTCTCTACTGTAGCTGTCTGCACAACTGCCTAGTGCTGACAGGTCTGTCTGTCTGTCTCTACTGTAGCTGTCTGCACAACTGCCTAGTGCTGACAGGTCTGTCTGTCTGTCTGTCTCTCTACTGTAGCTGTCTGCACAACTGCCTAGTGCTGACAGGTCTGTCTGTCTGTCTGTCTGTCTGTCTGTCTGTCTGTCTGTCTGTCTGTCTGTCTGTCTGTCTGTCTGTCTGTCTGTCTGTCTGTCTGTCTGTCTGTCTGTCTGTCTGTCTGTCTGTCTGTCTGTCTGTCTGTCTGTCTCTCTTATCTGTATGCTATTTGTAATTCTGTTTTGTGTTTCTGCATGTTGTTCTGCATGTACTGTATATATTTGTCAGAATACATATCTGCGTGTGACACTGAGTTCCTTCAGCGTAGCTAGAGAGGAGAGGTCACCATGGGTCGTCAGTTCCACTCACACACCAGAGGAACTGCTCCAGGCCTCACACACACACCAGCACAATACACCATTGTACTCTAGTCACCAAAGCCCAGAACTCCGCAAAGTCAAAGTCACTTCACGCTTTCTTTTTGTCATTCTCTCATGCTATCTACTCACACACTCTATAGAGAAACTCAGTAACAGCTGCACAACGAGCTCCCTGGGACCTGTGTTCTATGATTTGTTAATGGAAAAACACAGTGTGTATACTATGTGTGTGTGTGTGTCTATTGTACCATCCCCCCCCTCCTTTCATTTGTCCTTTTCTCCATTCTCCCTCCACCCAGAGAGCTCAATGGGGAGGAGCCTAGGACTCTGTACACCTCAGAACAGGAAGTTCATTCATATTCATGAGATACTGAGCTGACTGGCATCAAAGTCACAACAGGGAGGGTTGGAGAATATATCTGCTCTCTGCTCTCTCTGTGTGTGTGTGTGTGTGTGTGTGTGTGTGTGTGTGTGTGTGTGTGTGTGTGTGTGTGTGTGTGTGTGTGTGTGTGTGTGTGTGTGTGTGTGTGTGTGTGTGTGTGTGTGTGTGTGTGTGTGTGTGTGTGTGTGTGTGTGTGTGTGTGTGTGTGTACATATGTATTATCTTAATTTGACCAGTTAATCACAGCAGGAAGATAACCCTGCAGCAAAATACTTTTTTTGTTATTGATTCGAATTAATGGACATTTTTTTGTAGGAGTTGATACATTTTTCACTAGGGAAATCAAATCAAGTCTGACATTGTAAAGTGGAAATTACATTTCTGTGGTGTGTGTGTGTGTGTGTGTGTGTGTGTGTGTGTGTGTGTGTGTGTGTGTGTGTGTGTGTGTGTGTGTGTGTGTGTGTGTGTGTGTGTGTGTGTGTGTGTGTGTGTGTGTGTGTGTGTGTGTGTGTGTGTGTGTGTGTGTGTAAAGTGGAAATTACATTTCTGTGGTGTGTGTGTGTGTGTGTGTGTGTGTGTGTGTGTGTGTGTGTGTGTGTGTGTGTGTGTGTGTGTGTGTGTGTGTGTGTGTGTGTGTGTGTGTGTGTAAAGTGGAAATTACATTTCTGTGGTGTGTGTGTGTGTGTGTGTGTGTGTGTGTGTGTGTGTGTGTGTGTGTGTGTGTGTGTGTGTGTGTGTGTGTGTGTGTGTGTGTGTGTGTGTGTGTGTGTGTGTGTGTGTGTGTGTGTGTGTGTGTGTGTCTGTGTGTGTGTGTAAGTGTGTGTGTGTAAGTGTGTGCTTGTCTGCCTGTCTGTTATGTATATTGCATACCATTGTGATGTATGATTGAGGTAAGAAGTGTAAAATGACTCCACTCTGCAGAGCACTGGGGCCAGATAGATGTAGATGCATTATGTTTTACATTCTAGATGAAAGCGCTCGGTCGGTGAATGACGGCGTTGCAGACGCCATAGCAGACCCATCGGGCCCCTGTTTTGTGCCTTACAAGGTTTTACATGTTTCAATGCTCAAAGCTTCAAACGCTGATACAAATAGCCCTCCTCATCTAACATTCAGTCTACCATTCAGCTGGAAAAGGCTGAGGTGCTTCTGTAAAACAAAAGGGTGTTCATTTCCCCTAGACTACCACGTCGGGTAAAGGCGTGAGTCGGTTGCTATGGTAACTGAAGTGGGATGAAGCATGAGCAAACAATTAGGTCTCAGGTTTAACACTGTCTTTAAACATGAAAAGGGGAGAGATTTTGGTTTGACTTATTGTCGGTAGGGCTTAGCGAGAAAGACAGAGTGAGAGCAGAGAGAGAGCGAGAGAGAGAGAGAGCGAGAGAGAGAGAGAGAGAGAGAAAGAAGGTAGAGTAGAGAGAGAGAGAGAGAGAGAGAGAGAGAGAGAGAGAGAGAGAGAGAGAGAGAGAGAGAGAGAGAGAGAGAGAGAGAGAGAGAGAGAGAGAGATTGCTTTGGCTTTGGCAATGTAAACATATGTTTCCCATGCCAATAAAGCCCCTTAAATTGAAATTGAATTGAAAGAGAGAAAGAGAGACAATGTGGATAGAGAGAGAGAGAGAGAGAGAGAGAGAGAGAGAGAGAGAGAGAGAGAGAGAGAGAGAGAAGAGAGAGGAAGTGAGGGATAGGGAGAGAAAGCATGTTTTATGTCTTCTGATTCATTAGCTTGGGGGGGTGAGTGCAAGATGCTGACTATTATTGATACTGCTGAAATAACAATGGAGCCCATGGCCATCCATCACCTGACCTGCTGCTATGCCCGTGGCGGCCATCTTGGAATGCTAAATCATTCTAATTAGCCCGGTTGGCATGGCAATGGGATGGAGGTGGGGTTTGGAAGCCCCAGTTCTGATAGGTTAGGGAGAAAAAAAAGTGTGGGCGTGAGCGTGAGTCATTCGCTAGATGATGTCACCCGCTGTAATGTGAGAAAGAACATGTTGCATTATGATGTTGCAATACCACTGTGTGATATTACAGGACTAATGTTAGTACTAATGTTAATGTTGCTTCACCTCACATCACCTATAAACAGGAAGTCCTGGGTCCCTGAGAGCACAGCTCTAAGGGTAGATTTGTAGTGAACAAAAAAAAAGTTAAATGTTGTTTCCAAATGTTCCATATGCACAAAAAGCTTATTTCTCTCAAATGTTATTCACAAATTTGTTTACATCCCTGTTAGTGAGCATTTCTCCTTTGCCAAGATAATCCATCCACCTGACAGGTGTGGCACATGAAGAAGCTGATTCAACAGCATGATCATTATACAGGTGCACCTTGTGCTGGGGGAAAATAAAAGGCGACTCTAAAATATGCAGTTTTTTCACACAACAAACGCAAAGCCATATATGTCTCAGGTTATGAGGGAGCGTGCAATTGGCATGCTGACTGCAGGAATGTTCAACAGAGTTGTTGCCAGAGAATTGAATGCTAATTTCTCTACCATAAGCCGCATCCAACGTCATTTTTGAGAATTTGGAAGTATGTCAAACCGGCCTCACAACCTCAGACCACATGTAACCATGCCAGCCCAGGACCTTCACATCTGGCTTCTTCACCTGCAGGATCATCTGAGACCAGCCACCCGGACAGCTGATGAAACTGAGGAGTATTTCTGTCTGTAATAAAGTGCTTTTTTGGGGGGGGGGATCATTATGATTGGCTGGGCCTGGATCCCCAGTGTTCAATTGAACGATTTCCTTACATGAACTGTAACTCAGTAAAATCGTTGAAATTGTTGCATGTTGCGTTTCTATTTTAGTTCAGTGTACTTCTCGCTGACTCGGAAGAGTTCCGTACCGTCGCTTATGTCAATTGAATACAGAGCATGTCGGGAGCATGTTGAGATTGCGTTGACTGAAATTCTCCCAGATAATCTGATCGTCATAGAGAACCGGGCGTTCCCAATGGTGCCCACGTCGACAGTAACCACATGCAGTACTGAATTTCATCAAATGCAGGTTATATCCTTATTTCATTTCTCAGAAAAATGTTGTAGGTAACAGCGCGTATCAGATTAGGGGAGACCGGAGCTGTGTGTGACACTTTTTTTCTGGTGTGTATTTCACAACACCGGTAGGCCTACAGGCTATCTTATGAGAGTATTTTCAACGTGATTAGAAAGAGTAAGGTCTTGGGATGAAATTGGTTCCCTTTTATCCTCATAGTTTATTCCAAAATGGGAGTTATGTCCTATCTGTCTACTTGAAATGAAGACAAAATGGAGCCTACCGAGTCTTTGAAATAACCAAGCTAAGTAGGCAATTAGAGGCGCTGCTGAGAGTGTTTGCGAGATGCCGGACATAAGGCAATCCCATTATTCCTCTCTAGCCATTACCACATCCTCCCGAATTAAGTTGCCACCAACCTCCTGTGGTACAGTGGTTCCCTAACTTCGGGTTGGGGCCCCATGTGGGTTCCCCTGAGAAAATCTGTACTGATCTTATCAAACAAGTTAGGAACAAACAAAACAAATATATGTTTTAATATGAATATCTCAACATGGCCTATCTTCCCTATAGGCCTACATTAAAATGCAACCAAAATTCCATCAACACAGTCCTATTAATGTAATAACTTTTAGTTTATATCGGTGGTTGTTCATCTTATCTCGATCGCACACTGGACTTTGTAGTTTACTCATTACCCACCTTTTGTAGATGGACTGAGGGGCTCCCGAGTGGCGCAGCGGTCTAAGGCACTGCACCTCAGTGCTTGAGGCGTCACTACAGACACCCTGGTTTGTTTCCAGGCTCTATCCCAACCGGATGTAATTGGGAGTCCCATAAGGCGGCGCACAATTGGCCCAGCATCGTCTGGGTTTGGACGATGTAGGCCGTCATTGTAAGTAAGAATTTGTTCTTAACTGATTTGCCTCGTTAAAAAAAAAAGTACAGCAGCCAACGTGATAATGGCTGGGGTCATTTTTGCTTGTTTCTGCCGTTGTCCAAGTAGCATTTTAAAGGCCATCTGCTGATTGCCTTGTTAGTATAATTCACGTGTGTGTCTGTCACTCTTCATGAGGCGAGATGATCAGAGGACAAATCACCTTGTACATACAGAACTGTTCATTCCCTCACACACGCACGCACACACGCACACACACACACACACACACACACACACACACACACACACACACACACACACACACACACACACACACACGCACGCACGCACGCACGCACGCACACGCACACGCACACGCACACACACACACACACACACACACACACACACACACACACACACACACACACACACACACACACACACACACACACACACACACACACTTGTCATCTGAATGAAGCACACTACAGAGAGTGAATACACTCAATAGGTCTATTCACAGTATGAATGACTAAAGTACTGTAGCGGTATTGTTGGAACGTCAAAGCTGCATTATTTCAAATCCACTCTCATTATGTGTTTTCATGTGTAATGTCACTGTGTAGTCAGATGAAACATGCTGTTTTCTATACTAACTTTACAAAGAGGTGACCTCAGTGGAGGTTCATACATGTATGTTGTGGTAGCAGAATCAGAATTAGTTAGGGAACATTGATAAATAAGATGTTTTATTTACATAATAATGCTTATGTGAGATATTTGTCATTAGGATGTTTTCTTTTGGATAATACTGTTGGCAGTTTGCAGTTATCCCTTCTCTGCTAGGGATTAGTCACTAGGGGCCCAGAGAGGGGAGAGGTCAGGCTTGTCTTCATATGTCAATGTATCTGTGAAACCATGTGATGCTATGAAGCATATTAGAAGGGGAGGAGGACAGAATGGAGGCTTGTCTTCTTATGGGAATGTGTCTGTAACTATTGTATGTCCCCTCTGAGGTTGCCCTTATCTTGACGTAGTATATGACCTAGAGGCTCACTGTCTTTTCTGATCTTGTCCAGGAGGGGGTGTATTTGAGATGGGGGTATCTAGAACTGACAATTGATATATGCCATTGGATAAGGTAATGGTTTGGTACTATGTTGTACCAAGAACGAGATAAGAACATCGTTTAGGAGACCAAACTGAACAATAATTTATAGCTAATGTTATCTGGCTATGGGGTACTCCTCTTTCAAGTAAAAGGCACTTTGTGAAGTTCCTATTATCTGTGATTTGTCATGTCGACTAGGGGGTGGATCTTTGCTATACAAGATCTCAGTTGCCATTTTGTAAACACTCTCAGAGAATTCATTTATAGACAATGAATTGATCTGAGAGTCACAGGGCTATGGTGAAGCTCATATGATTAAAGATGGACTTTATAAAATAACTCTGACTTGTGTGTGTGGTTTGTTCTCTCAATGTTTAGTAATACAGGAAATTACCACGACAATGTACAGTGTACACAAAAGCTTATATGTGTAAATAGCTTTCAGATGATACCAACTGTTTTGATAGAGGTGACATCAGTGTGAATGAATATAATACAATAATATATAATTAAGTATAAGGTCTGAGTGGGTGTGGCATACGGCCAATATACCATACGCACAATGCAACACGGAGTGCCTGGATACAGCCCTTATCCAGGCTTAAATGTTTTGTTATACCCGTGGTATACCATGGCTGTCAGCCCATCAGCATTCAGGGCTCAAACCTCCCAGTTTATAATATATAATATATGATATAACTCAAATATGAGTGCTTTCTAACGTTTTGAACTGAACATGACCCTATTCGACATACTGCAAACAGCTACAGAAAGTAGGAACATTTTCCTTTGTTTGGGTCCTGGTCGATTGCAATGAGTTCACAACAGAAAATATCCACCCCATCACTGGAGAAGCAAAGTTTTCATTTGAAATGACAACCTATTTCCTATATAGTGCACCACTTTTGACCAGGGCTCATACTACCTTTGACCAGGGCTCATACTACTTTTGACCAGGGCCCATACTAC
Source organism: Oncorhynchus gorbuscha (assembly GCF_021184085.1). Lineage (NCBI taxonomy): Eukaryota > Metazoa > Chordata > Actinopteri > Salmoniformes > Salmonidae > Oncorhynchus > Oncorhynchus gorbuscha. The sequence goes on along the minus strand of NC_060186.1, from coordinate 18,278,892 downwards.
CTTTGACCAGGGCTCATACTACTTTTGACCAGGGCCCATACTACCTTTGACCAGGGCTCATACTACCTTTGACCAGGGCTCATACTACCTTTGACCAGGGCTCATACTACCTTTGACCAGGGCCCATACTACCTTTGACCAGGGCTCATACTACCTTTGACCAGGGCCCATACTACCTTTGACCAGGGCTCATACTACCTTTGACCAGGGCTCATACTACTTTTGACCAGGGCCCATACTACCTTTGACCAGGGCTCATACTACCTTTGACCAGGGCCCATACTACCTTTGACCAGGGCTCATACTACTTTTGACCAGGGCCCATACTACCTTTGACCAGGGCCCATACTACCTTTGACCAGGGCTCATACTACTTTTGACCAGGGCCCATACTACCTTTGACCAGGGCCCATACTACCTTTGACCAGGGCTCATACTACTTTTGACCAGGGCCCATACTACCTTTGACCAGGGCCCATACTACCTTTGACCAGGGCTCATACTACCTTTGACCAGGGCCCATACTACCTTTGACCAGGGCTCATACTACTTTTGACCAGGGCCCATACTACCTTTGACCAGGGCTCATACTACTTTTGACCAGGGCCCATACTACTTTTGACCAGGGCCCATACTACTTTTGACCAGGGCCCATACCACTTTTGACCAGGGCCCATACTACTTTTGACCAGGGCCCATACCACTTTTGACCAGGGCCCATACTACTTTTGACCAGGGCCCATACTTCCTTTGACCAGGGCCCATACTACTTTTGACCAGGGCCCATACTACCTTTGACCAGGGCCCATACTACTTTTGACCAGGGCCCATACTACTTTTGACCAGGGCCCATACTACTTTTGACCAGGGCCCATACCACTTTTGACCAGGGCCCATACCACTCTTGATCAGGGCCCATACTACCTTTGTCCAGGGCTCATACCACTTTTGACCAGGGCCCATACCACTTTTGACCAGGGATCATACTACTTTTGACCAGGGCCCTTACTACCTTTGACCAGGGCCCATACTACTTTCGACCAGGGCCCATACTACTTTTGACCAGGGCCCATACTACTTTTGACCAGGGCCCATAATACTTTCGACCAGGGCCCATTCCACTTTTGACCAGGGCCCATGCTACTTCTGACCAGGGCCCATTCTACCTTTGACCAGGGTCCATATAATTCATATATTTACACTAAAGCTTTGGGCTATGATAGAGTTATTCTGATCACAGCTGTACTCAACATTGTATGCTAAGAAAACAATCATTAAATCAATATAATAATAAAGATAATGTTACTGATAATCCAACACTGTTCATATCTGTGTCCTGCCATTACCCAAACGCCTGTTACGACTACATCTGCATAACCAAGCATTTAACCTTTGAGTCCTGATCATCAAACATTCACAGGAACACACATTTACACTACACACACGCACACGCGCGCACACACACGCACGCGCGCGCGCACACACACACACACACACACACACACACACACACACACACACACACACACACACACACACACACACACACACACACACACACACACACACACACACACACACACACACACACACACACACACACACACACTATAAAGTTAGTAAAAGGTTTACGTCATAATATGAAACATTACAAGCTCTAAACACTCAGCCCATATAGACCAGAGCTGTGGCCCTCCCGGGCAGGCAGCCTGCATAACATCCTCATGTAATGGACTGAGAGAGATCTGTCAAGTCAGACAGTAGAGTACTGTGTCACATCACAGTGGATGACATCTGGTTTGCATGACACACATTCTAACTCCAGGGTGACCTCAGGACAAACTGGCTATTGTTGTGATCTAAACTGAGATGTTGTACACACATGCATGCATGCATACACAGTTACACACACACACACACACACACACACACACACACACACACACACACACACACACACACACACACACACACACACACACACACACACACACACACACACACACACACACACACACACACACACACACACACACACACACACACACACACACACACACACAGGTCAGATGAGGCCAGACCATAAAACTAGCACTTGCAATAGGGATTATTATTACAATTCTGTTGACCTTTTACCTCACTCCTGATTTGTTTATTCTCTCTCTCTCCCTCTCTCTTTCACTCCCTTACCGGCTTGTTTGTTTGCGTTTGTTTAATTGTTTGGGCTGTCCAGGGATTAAGTGAAATGAGACGAGGCAGGAGGGAGATGGGAGAGGAAAGGGGGTGAGGAGGGAGGGATGTTACGTAAAAGATGAAACAGATTTGATCACAGTGATCACTAAAAGCCGCAATCAGCTGTGGAAATAATAACAAAGCCCTCCCCGCCCCTGGTTGGGTAAAAAGCTGAGGGCTACAGAAATGGAACCACTCTCAAATTCATAGACAGCAATGGATGCAAGGACTGACTATCCATGATATCAAAATGATAGTTAACCATTTTTTTAAGGCTATATCAAATCAAATCAAATTTTATTTGTCACATACACATGGTTAGCAGATGTTAATGCGAGTGTAGCGAAATGCTTGTGCATCTGTAGACGTTTGTGAGTGCTTTTGGTGACAAGCCGAATTTCTTCAGCCTCCTGAGGTTGAAGAGGCGCTGCTGCGCCTTCTTCACGATGCTGTCTGTGTGGGTGGACCAATTCAGTTTGTCTGTGATGTGTATGCCGAGGAACTTAAAACTTGCTACCCTCTTCACTACTGTTCCATCGATGTGGATAGGGGGGTGTTCCCTCTGCTGTTTCCTGAAGTCCACAATCATCTCCTTAGTTTTGTTGACGTTGAGTATTTTCCTGACACCACACTCCGAGGGCCCTCACCTCCTCCCTGTAGGCCGTCTCGTCGTAGTTGGTAATCAAGCCTACCACTGTTGTGTCGTCCGCAAACTTGATGATTGAGTTGGATGCGTGCGTGGCCATGCAGTCGTGGGTGAACAGGGAGTACAGGAGAGGGCTCAGAACGCACCCTTGTGGGGCCCCAGTGTTGAGGATCAGCGGGGTGGAGATGTTGTTGCCTACCCTCACCACCTGGGGGCGGCCCGTCAGGAAGTCCAGTACCCAGTTGCACAGGGCGGAGTCGAGACCCAGGGTCTCGAGCTTGATGATGTTTGTTTACATTTTCTTGGTTTACAAACATTAGAGTAACACAAGTCTATATTTTGCTCTGATGGGGTACGACAGATTAACTAAACTCATGAAGCATTTATAAGTTATATTCTTCAAGAATCAATGGGTACATCCAAAAATGGATGTAGCAACTGCTGATCGCCCCTTTAAGCTGTGATGATATAAACATAAAATGAATGACAGAAGGAAGAAAAAGTTTGCATCTCAAATCATACCCTATTCCCTGTATAGTACACTACTTTTGACAGAAAGTCTACTCACGTTGGAGAGGTCTCAATGGAACCTCTAATCCTACATGTCTCTCTCTCAAACACACACGCACACACACACAGCAGGGATCAGAGACTTAGAGGACATTTTACAGATGGTTCTAGTCTCTCTCTCTCTCTCTCTCTCTCTCTCTCTCTCTCTCTCTCTCTCTCTCTCTCTCTCTCTCTCTCTCTCTCTCTCTCTCTCTCTCTCTCTCTCTCTCTCTCTCTCTCTCTCTCTCTCTCTCTCTCTCTCTCTCTCTCTCTCTCTCTCTCTCTCTTTATGGCCATGCCTTACAGTTTGAAAGTTTCCAGTTTGCAAGTGTAACACTCAATCTCTAGGTGTGACGTTGAATAAATTATGAGATGTCAACGCTGAGTCTACAGTTTAAATTGAGAATGTCGTTTCTTGTCCACCTCCACACCTTTATGTAATGAATGGTTCCAGAGGATTAGTATGTTCTCAATAAACATGGTATACTGTATATGCTATACTTAAGCAATAAGGCACAAGGGGGGGTGTGGTACTGTATTTGGCCAATATACCACGGCTAAGGGCTGTTGTTAGGCATGTCGCATCGCAGAGTGCCTGGATACACCCCTTAGACGTTGTATACTGGCCATATACCACAAACCACCGAGGTGCCTTATTGCTATTATAAACTGGTTACCAACGTAACTAGAGCAGTAAAAATACCTATGGTATACCCGTGGTATACGGTCTGATATACCACAGCTCTCAGCCAATCAGCATTCAGGGCTCTAACCACCCAGTTTATAATGTTGGATAGGCCGAAATAACTTATCAAAACCACAATGGATCCAATGTCATCTATGTTGGATGTTCAAGGCAATGAAAGCAGACATCCCAGGATGTTGACTTCACCACAAACATCTTGAGCAGAAACAAGGATGTACAACAAACCTGTAGGACATTCTAAAGTGTTCTTCCTGAGGAGCTGTAAACTTTTTCACTTTTTATATGGACTGTTGGCCTTCTGCATTTATTCTTTAGCTGAAGGACATGCCACAGTGTCCTGGTAGGAGTTCACAAACAAAACACTTCAAAACTGTGTGTCTGTGTGCAGGGAGAGTGAGTGTGTGTGGCTGTGTGTCTGTAAATGTGTGCATGTGTCTGCATGTCTGTGTGTGTGTGTGTGTGTGTGTGTGTGTGTGTGTGTGTGTGTGTGTGTGTGTGTGTGTGTGTGTGTGTGTGTGTGTGTGTGTGTGTGTGTGTGTGTGTGTGTGTGTGTGTGTGTGTGTGTGTGTGTGTGTGTGTGTGTGTGTGTGTGTGTGTGTGTGTGTGTGTGTGTGCGTGTGTGTGTGTTTGTGTGTGTGTGTGTGTGTGGGTTATTGGTTTGTGATTGTACCCCATCCCCAGTCTCTTGCAGTCGTCCTGTGAATTGTGCTAACATTTGTGCTCACACGTGTGTAAGGTGTCCCCATTAGAAAGGAGCAGAGGGCATATCGACTTCCCTCTCTTATCTCTTCTCATCACTATTTTCTCCCCTCCTCCACTTCCCTATCTTACATTGCCTCCCCATCCCCCTCTTCCAACCTCCACTCCTCTCTTCTCTTCTGCGCCTCCCTATGTCCCTCTCTTACTTTCCTCATCCCCCTCTGTTCTCCTCTCTTATCCCCACCCCTCTCTCCTATCGCCCCTCACCTCTGTCATGTGCTGTGCAGACAGAGTATGTTACTTGGTGAGGTAATGGGTTTCTTTATGGTTAGTCATAGGCTCTTATTGCTAATCTATAAGTCATCACTCACATTCACACACATGATGATTTATATCAGTGACTCAGAACGTAATGTGTAAGTTAACCCAGTTAACTTGTCTTGGTTTCCATGTATAATGCTTCTGATGGGCTATAAATAATGTTCCTTTGTTCTGTTTTTGTACATCTTAGGAGTTTTCTATGTGAAAACCAGTGGCGTCAGTTAGCCTAGCGGGTTAAGAGCCAGTAACTGAAAGGTCGCTAGTTTGACTCCCCGAGCTGACTAGGTGAAAAATCTGTTGGTGTGCCCTTGAGCAAAACCCTAATTGCTCCTGTAAGTCACTCTGGATAAGAGCATCTGCTTGCTAAATGACCAAAATGTAAAATGTTTTCCCTATAAGAAGAGAGCGGGAGAGTGAAAACATTGACTTGGAAGGGTTGGAGTGGTTTGGAAGGTATGTGCATTTACTCATTTATTCCACAGCCTTCCGTAAGGACCCTCTACAACTCTCTCTGTAACAATATCTCTATTCTACTCAGGGAAGACCAGCCCTGGATAGACCCTCCAGAAATAAAATGTAAGAGCACATGCTAATTAGATTCAGTGTTTGTGGCGGCATCCCTCCTCCTTCCTCCTCTCCTCCCTCTCTCATCTCCTCATACCCCTTTTCTCTCCTCTTCCTCCTCTCCTCCCTCTCTCATCTCCTCATACCCCTTTCCTCTCCTCTTCCTCCTCTCCTCCCTTTCTCATCTCCTCATACCCTTTTCCTCTCCTCTTTCCCCTCCTCTTCCTCCTCTCCTCCCTTTCTCATCTCCTCATACCCCTTTCCTCTCCTCTTCCTCCTCTCCTCCCTTTCTCATCTCCTCATACCCCTTTCCTCTCCTCTTTCCTCTCCTCTTCCTCCTCTCCTCATACCCCTTTCCTCTCCTCTTCCTCCTCTCCTCCCTTTCTCATCTCCTCATACCCCTTTCCTCTCCTCTTTCCTCTCCTCTCCCTCCTTTCCTCATACCCATTTCCTCTCCTCTTCCTCCTCTCCTCCCTCTCTCATCTCCTCATACCCATTCCCTCTCCTCTTCCTCCTCTCCCCCCTCTCTCATCTCCTCATACCCATTTCCTCTCCCCTTCCTCCTCTCTCCCTCTCTCATCTCCTCATACCCCTTTCCTCTCACTCTTTCCTCTCACTCTTTCCTCTCCTCTTTCCTCTCCTCTTCCTCCTCTCCTCTTCCTCCTCTCCTCCCTCTCTCATCTCCTCATACCCATTCCCTCTCCTCTTCCTCCTCTCCCCCCTCTCTCATCTCCTCATACCCATTTCCTCTCATCTTCCTCCTCTCCTCCCTCTCTCATCTCCTCATACCCATTCCCTCTCCTCTTCCTCCTCTCCCCCCTCTCTCATCTCCTCATACCCATTTCCTCTCCTCTTCCTCCTCTCCCCCTCTCTCATCTCCTCATACCCCTTTCCTCTCCTCTTTCCTCTCCTCCCTCTCTCATCTCCTCATACCCCTTTCCTCTCCTCTTCCTCCTCTCCTCCCTCTTTCATTTCCTCATACCCCTTTCCACTCCCCTCCTCTTCCTCCTCTCCTCCCTCTCTCATCTCCTCATACCCCTTTCCTCTCCTCTTTCCTCTCCTCTTCCTCCTCTCCTCCCTCTCTCATCTCCTCATACCCCTTTCCTCTCCTCTTCCTCCTCTCCTCCCTCTCTCATCTCCTCATACCCCTTTGCTCTCCTCTTCCTCCTCTCCTCTTCCTCCTCTCCTCCCTCTCTCATCTCCTCATACCCCTTTCCTCTCCTCTTCCTCCTCTCCTCCCTCTCTCATCTCCTCATACCCCTTTCCTCTCCTGCTGTACATGGTAATTGAATTTGCCAGGGAAAGTGAGGGCTGATTGTATTGCCTGGGTTATCGCCATGGTGAGCCTGAGGGACGCCCTGCGTCGCCGTGGAAACCCCCCATACTCTCCTCGGGTGCTCCATCTCTCTCTAAAATATGGAGGCAGACACATATTTAGAGTTGGAAAGTTCAGGCATGCAATGCTCGTCTATGAGAGTGATTGGTAGCAAGCTTGCATGGCAGCACTAGTGGTGAGGAGGTTATCTGGAGTCGAAACATTCACGATCAACTATGATACTGTAGCAAATTTGAGCGTTAGTTCCAACCGGGGATTGAACCCTGAACCTTGCCACAGTTTACCCAACACCTTAAATGTTACACCAAGAGATTCCAGGTTGTTTATTGTTGGGATAAGTTGGCTTTTATAACTACAAAACAATCAGACCGAAGCGAGATGGATAAATTCCAACCAAATCACTGGACAACCAATGTGATGGCTGTATTGCGATGCTAACGAATCATGGTTGTACACTAAGATCTATTACGAAACCAAAGAGAAACATCACAACCCAAAAAAGTCACCAAATCCCCAATGGAACAGCTTTCCGTTTGCACTAAATCCAATGGACCAATGGGTTTATGTTAATCAAGTCTGGTCACGAAAGCGCAGTAATACAAAGATTTAGGAGATTTATAATAGTCTTGTATTTGAAGCACACTGTGTGCTATATATGCAGGATTATATGGAAGCCATAGCTCCCCATCAAACATGCCATGGAGCAGCTTAGGAGAGGGGAATCAAAATCTCTTATGCCCAAATCTGCCTTCCCTGCTGCTTCTGAGAGTCACACACAGTCACGATAGAGAGGGCAGGAGACAGGGAGAGAGAGAGAGAGAAAAAGAGAGAGGCAGACAGACAAAGACCGAAACCATTTCAAATACTCAACAGATCTGTCCCTATGTCTTTGGCCTTATCTCTTAGGCCTGTGTACAGTGGAGAGGTATAAGAGGAGCACTAGGATACACAGCAGACCTGTCTCTGTGGTCTGACTACTGGGCCGTTGACCCGCCCATCCCCCAGACAGGCAGATCATGAGCAATCTGCCATGTGATTCAATTTGCAATGTCTGTCTTTGCCACCCCAAACATCTCTAACCCTCTCTAACCCTCCAATCCCCCCTTGCCCCCATAGGCTGTCCATCTCAGCACGCCACAGCAAGGAACCAAGCCCTGAATCTGGGCTTTGCTCCAATCACAATCCCCCTGTACTTCTCTTTCTATCCTCCCTCTCCCTCTCCCTCTCCCTCTCCCTCTCCCTCTCCCTCTCCCTCTCCCTCTCCCTCTCCCTCTCCCTCTCTCCTCCATGCTCCATCCAGCTCCACAGGCTGTGAATCCATCCACCACCTCCTACTACCTCTCTTTTCCTCTCCTCTGCTATCCCCCTCTTCCTCCCTCTCTCCTCTCCTCCATATCGCCTCTCTTCCATGCTCCAGCCAGCTCTACAGGCTGTGGCTAGCTGATACACAGGCCCATTCATCTCCTCTCTCTGATTCAGAAAGCCCACCAGCCTAGCCTGTGCGTGTGTGCGTGTGTGCGTGTGTGTTTAACTCAGCTCACTGACTGTCTACATATTCATAGTGTATAAAGGCTTACTCCACAAAAAGCCTGGAGCAGACTGTCTGTGTGTGTTTCTGTTTGGTCACACAGTTGAATAGAGGTCATTTTAGAAGTTGGGTGCTTTGGAGGGATTGTACACCGTACACAGGGATAGCTAAAGTCTTTAGGCCCAGGAGAGTGGTGCGGAAAAGGGCTGAACTGGCAGGAGGGACAGGGCCTTTGGAGAGAGAAGCGCTGGAGCTTTTAAGATGCAAATGTTCTTTTCAAGATTCTCTTCTCATCTGAGAGGGGAGGGGAGAGGAGGGGAGGGGATCAGAGGGGAGGGGAGGGGAGGGGAGAGGAACACCGGCAGCTGGAGTGGTGTGTCACAACGAAGAAATAGCTTTTCGAAAAGAGCCGTGAGACAAAATGCAACTTTAACAATTCAAAATGTTAAAAAAATGTGTGTGTGTGTGTGTGTGTGTGTGTGTGTGTGTGTGTGTGTGTGTGTGTGTGTGTGTGTGTGTGTGTGTGTGTGTGTGTGTGTGTGTGTGTGTGTGTGTGTGTGTGTGTGTGTGTGTGTGTGTGTGTGTGTGTGTGTGTGTGTCTGAGAAAGATATTCCACATCTTACTCAGTTATGACCAGTGTACTGCACTGAGCAGTGTTGCTTGTGTGTGTGTCAAAGAGAGATACTATGTGCATCGTTCCAGTGATTGAGCCTGAACACACACTGTAACCACCTCTGCTTCCCACACAGTTAGAGCCAGAGCGCCAGCCTGTCTGTGTGTGAGAGATAATGGGTACAGTTTGACTTGGTACTAGGTAGAGACTTAAGGAAACATCGCCTGGCACTAACCCAGCAAGCAAGGGAAGAGAGCTCCCTATTCCCTTTGGAAGGACCTGTTTCAATGCACTAGAGAGAGTCTCCTCTCCTTGTCTCCTAAATCCTTAGTGGAAGTGGTTATACTAGTGTGGAGGGCACATGGTGGAGGGTTTCTGTCAGTGATATCCCTCTTGGCTGCCCCAAACAAAAAAATACTACACTTTACTATAGAATACTACAGTATTTACTAAAGAATTCTGTAGTAAACTGTATTATACTGTAGAATACTATACTACACACTGTATTGTCCCTCGAACATGTGTAGTACTTATTATAGCATTTTGGAGTATACTAAATACTATAGTAAATACTAAAGTTATTATCCACACACTTTTTACTATATACAAACACTGTAGTAAATACTACAGAAATGTCATCAAAACACAGTATTTCATTAGCATTTTGAGAGTGAGATGGAAAGAGTTTGAGATTCAGAGGTATGAGGGAGCGGTGAGAGAAGAATGTACCACCTGTAAATAAGAAACCTACATGCCAAGTATAGACTATATACTGTGTTCCCTACAGGTTATAGAAAACAGCGTAAGCTCAGAACTCTCCGTTCAGAACCCAGTCCTACAGACCTACAGGTTATGGAACATTTTATTTGAGTGTTTCTCCAGTAGGTTTCCTCAAGGAGAAAGCCTCCACTTCTATGTCAAAGATAATAAAACAAAAACACGAGTAAATACTACAGTATTGTCCCCAAAAACACTACAGTAAAAGTCTACAGTATACTACAGTCCGCAAAAACAGTACAGTAATTACTATAGTATTCCTACACAGTGGAGGCTGCTGAGGGGAGGACAGCTCATAATAATGGCTGGAATGGAGTCAATGGAATGGTACCTAACACATAAAAGATGTGCTTTCCATGTGTTTGATACCATTCCATTGACCCCATGCCAGACATTATTATGAGCCGTCCTCTCCTCAGCAGCCTCCACGGTTCCGACTATAGTATTTGTTCACGTGGGTGATCCACGTCTGTCATCCTGACACAGGTAAGTAAAAACAAGGAAGGGAACAGAAACATCTCACTTCTCCCTCGTCTCTCTCTCTCCCTTGTCTCTCTCTCTCCATTGTCTCTCTCTCTCTCTCTCTCTCTCTCTCTCTCTCTCTCTCTCTCTCTCTCTCTCTCTCTCTCTCTCTCTCTCTCTCTCTCTCTCTCTCTCTTCAACTGAGCACAGAGAGAAATGATATTGCCAAACAGAAGCCCTCCTCTCCAGGGCTGTATTAATATTTAACCAAAGTTCAGATGCTAGAACAAGGAGAGAGAGAGAGAGCATGAGAGAGAGAATCAACCCCCCCCCCCCCCCCCCCAAATGTTCAATTACTGTAGGCAGCCTACGGGGCCGAACCTGGCACTTTGTACCAAAGACTAACACAGAGGAAGAACTTGACGACACCCTGAGCCAAGTGACGAAGAGTAAACAGACTGCACTGCCACAGATGAAAATATTTGCTTAACCTCACCGACAGCGTAGTGTGTGTGTGTGTGTGTGTGTGTTTCACTCATTCTTGTTCCTTGGTGTCTATGTTAAATGACGCAGTGCGGGTGTGGGGCATTAGCGTTGTGTTTGTCAGCCGGGTCTATTTGAAGGATATGGACCCTGGGAAAGATCGGAGAGTGTTATGGCCCATCCCATCCCACCCAGGCCTGGCCCAGAGCTCAGACATCAACAACAAATGAATGAGGCTGATTTAAATCCCATATACTGTATTCTCCCCAGACGAAGCGCTCACTGCTAGCCCTTAGCAAAGTGAGGAGACACAAGAACAAGAACAACACAAGAACAAGAACAACAACAACCAGACTAAACTAGACAAGCTGAGATCAGACCATACTAGAAGGCCAGATAAATAAGATGATTTAC
>NC_060186.1:17890061-17932561 GCF_021184085.1 Oncorhynchus gorbuscha | reverse complement strand
TGTAGCATTCCAGCTGATATAGACATCTAATGGAAGATCAGCATTAAATGTATGTTTTATGTGTGTTAGATCTCTGCTCCCCATGTGTTCCTTTGGCTCTTGGTCGTAATGGGACAGAGAGTGAGGTCGAGAGAGTTAAAGTCCCAGGCGGTCTGTTTGAAGACCCCCTCTGTGAGGCATTGGGTCTCTGATGTTCACTCTGCTCCCTATACATCTTTAATAGCATCATCACTGCTTCCCCATAGCCCACCAGATAGAGGTCCGTATATGCATGGCCAGGGTCGACGAGCAGCCTGAAAGTATGTAAAAATGTGTGATTAAATGTTCATGGATTCTGAGATAGAAAGTTTAGTATACATGTATTCTGCATCCACTTGCATAGGAATTCGACTACACCGGCACATGGTGTCAGAATATGCCAGTTAAAGCTGCAATATGTCACTTTTGGGCAACCCGACCAAATTCACATAGAAATGTAATTTATAGATCTGTCATTCTCATTGAAAGCAAGTTTAAGACGCAGTAGATCTGTTCTATGTGTGTTATTTCTATGCTTCCCATTCTTAAGTTTAATTTTCGCTCTTTTACCTTTGGTTTTGTACACCAGCTTCAAATAGCTGAAAGACAATATTTTTGTATATTGAAAATATATTTCACAGTGGTTGAGATGGTACAATGTTTTGTCACATACAATTCTAATAGTTTGTCTAATTTTAGTTTATCAACCAGGAAATGCCAACATTGACCAGTGGCTGTATTGCGAGAGAAGAAGCAAAAGAAGGTCATGCTGTGTGATCTGGAAACATACACAGTAACAGAATTAAAAACTAGTTGGATCCAGCAACTAGGAAAACACACAGTTATGGTATGAAGAACTAGTTTTTCTGTGAAGGTGTTGAAATAGAGGGTTAAGGTAGAGTTGGAGAATAAGGGGGCACGTGAGGTGTAACCCTGTAAAAACGGGAGCGTTTGCAGGTATGGTTGAAAGGTGCTCTCAGAAAGCTGGGGAGACAGAAACAGGTCAGGATGCTAATGGTGAGAGGACGGACACGGAGTTGCATGAGAGCTGATTCCCTCCCTCTCATGTTCATTCATCCTTACAGAGGAAAGGGCAGAGGCAACAATATCACGCACCCCTTGAAGCTAGATCTGTCTTAAGGAATCTAGCAACTGTCACACACACACACTCACAACCACACACACACAATCACAACCACAAAAACACACACACACAATCACAACTACACAAACACATAAGTGATCCTGATACCAACACATACTCAGGCACTCATATTCTCTCACACATACTAACGCACACAGACTTTGGCACACATACCAGTCTGATTACTTCACACTGACTCACGTGAGTGCTGGTGTTTACCATCCCTGAGCCGGCAGCCATGATGGATTTAGTGCTGATGGGAGCGGAAAGGCTATGAAACTCATCAGTTAGAAAAACACTGGAGAGAGCCAGCTCCTACACACACACACGCACACGCACGCACGCACGCACGCACGCACACGCACACACACACACACACACACACACACACACACACACACACACACACACACACACACTCACATTTCGGTTGAATGCATTAAGTTGTGCAACTGACTCGGTATCCCCTTTACTTCCCTCATACATGACCACAGACACATAGACACACACACATACAGACACAGACACACACACACAAGGAAGAGAGCCAGGACAAATAACATATATATATTTAATTTTTTGTACGAAGAAAATAAAGAATGTCATAAGGTGAATGCACCAATTTGTAATTCGCTCTGGATAAGAGCGTCTGCTAAATGACTTAAATGTAATGTAAATGTAATGTGTAGTAGAGCTTTGTAACCTAAAGGGGAGTAATGATCTACGGGACTTTAATGAGGACCAGCCAACCTTTTGATACAGGATGCAGTGGTCAGTATTAAACCTGTCATCTGTGATAAAACCAATTACACTATGGGAGACGGCTTCCAAAGTTTTAAGAGAGGTGGCTGCTGCAATCTGGTAAAAGGTGTCACCAAAATCAAAAACTGGCAGGAAAGTTGACTGTACAATCTGCTTCCTGCTATTTAAGGAGAGGCCAGAACTATTTCAAAATTGTAGATTTTTTAACTAGCTCATCCATATATTTTTTTAGCATGAAGTCTTTGTCAAATGCCCAGAAACCATTCCCTACAAATAATCACACACACACACACACACACACACACACACACACACACACACACACACACACACACACACACACACACACACACACACACACACACACACACACACACACACACACACACACACACACACACACACACACACACACACACACAGGAGGGAGCCAGTACATACTTCCCCCCGGACCCCACCGTATACAGTGTGAATTATTGATACAGAGGAGAAGGCTGTGTTGGTTGGAACGAGAGACGGACCCCAGGCCTCCACTGTAATGAAATCATAATGTTTGTAGCCCTGCGGCTATCCATCACACCGCTCGCTAATGTCGACACTGCTCCCTTTTTCTTCCAGGCCTGTCCCAGCTACGGCACTCCGTTCTGGGCTACGAGATGACAGGAGACGGGGGAACAGACACAGAGCCAATGTAAACCTCTTATAAAATTACATTGTTTTCTTCAGCCTGTGAATTTCAAACTAGGTTATTGAGAGGGAACATTGGCTTGGCCAAAAGTAACATGTATTGTCCAGTGGGAATACTCTGTTGTGACTGATATTGCGTCACTTGCTCTGTATGCACTCATATTTCCTGCTAATAGTACATTCAATTGCACTCATCACAGTTCCATGGTTCTTATTCTGACATCGTCATGAAAGATATCCAATGATGACCCAGGAGCAGCCATCTTGACAGCTTTGACAGCCCTCCTTTCCTCTCTCCTTTCCTCTCTCCTTCTTCTCTGCCCTGCCCTTCCTTTCTTACCTTCCATCTCACTCCTCTATCTTCCAGCGCCACTCTCTCTCTTTTTATCCCTTCCACCATTTCTTCTACCTATCACCCCCCCCCCCCTTCCTATCCATGTGGGAGTCAGTGTGTCTGTGATGGACGTGTTCTGACCAGAAAGGTACCATCAACACTCCTGATCTGAGAGAATCTGCAGGCAGCCTGCACACACAAACACACACACACAAACATGCATGCTCGCTCGCTCGCTCGCACACACAGACAGAGACACACACACACGAGGCATACCCTGCAGTGGGTAACAGACACGCTCAGTTATGATTCCAAGCACACACACAACCACACACACACGCTTCAGACAGCCTGATGGTGTATGATGAGTTTCTCCAGCCCACTCTCCCACTAAATCTCCTCAGTAAATAATGATGATGATGAAGGTGGTGTTGATGGTGATTAAGGGTGGCCTTCACTCATGCTGGGTAAATCTGAGTGAGAGAGGGATGAGAAGAGAGGAGAGGAGCGCAGAGGAAAGGAGAGGAGAGGAAAGACAATCCACCCAGCCGTCAAATTACACCTCCATCAAAGGGGAAGTAGCCGTGGTTACGGTTGAGCTACAGAGACAGTGCCATCTCAGAGCTCTGTGATTTGACTCACTGCTAGGATCAGCCAATCACACGCTGGCAGATCGAATGTGGCTTGGTAAACTGACAAATCAAAACAGACTTTGATGCATAGTGAAAGAGAGGTTAAAGTTGGAGTTAACTAAGGTTGTACACTTATATAATATAATCATTGTAAAGTGTTAACGAGAGTTGAAAATACATTGAGTTGTCAACCTTGGTGCTCCTTTGCTGAATAGAAAATATCTCTGTTCTCCAGTAGAAGATGAATAAGAAGAGTGAAAGAGGGAGTCAGAGGGGGTGGTAGGTAAGAGAGAGAGAGAGAGAGAGAGAGAGAGAGAGAGAGAGAGAGAGAGAGAGAGAGAGAGAGAGAGAGAGAGAGAGAGAGAGAGAGAGAGAGAGAGAGAGAGAGAGAGAGAGAGAGAGAGAGAGAGAGAGAGCAAAAGAGAGAAGGTAGAGCGATAAAGAGAGGGGGAGAGAGAGGAATAGCCTGATCTGTATGAGAGGTAAGCAGTCCCTCAATCACATGGGCAGAAATAAAACCTCCCCAAAAACCAGGGAGCCCTTTGAACCACCATTTAGATTTGAAAAAGACACTCAACCATCTGCCATCCCACTGGTCCCCATATTCTCCTATCTTCTTAAGTTCGTCATCCTATTTTCCAGTCATTCATAAGGGGGCTCTGTCATCTAAATAGTTATTCAGACAGATGGTTCTGGGAAAAGACTGGAAACTCCAATATCCCACAGTGGTTTAGACAATTACGATCAGCGTCCAGCAGCTGTGTTATAGAGCCCACGTGCGCACACACACACAGACACACACAGACACACACAGACACACAGACACACACACACAGACACACACACACACTCTCACACACACACAGCCACACACACACACACACACACACACACACACACACACACACACACACACACACACACACACACACACACACACACACACACACACACACACACACACACACACACACACACACACACACACACACACACACACACACACACACACACACACACACACACACACACACACACACACATGCCACACACACACACCTATGTCTTTTGAACACAATCATGGCTACTGAATGAAGAGCTGTTTGGAGCCAGCTTTTTTAAGTGAATGAAGCAGCCACAAAAGGCTAACTGAAAAGACTTGAAATTCTTTTCACTAGTAAAGGCATGGCCACATCGAAACGGGATGGGCAATCATTTAGGATCGAGTGCCACATCAGGGTAACAACTACAAAAAAAATGTTGACCGATTTGTTCGTCTAAATACATTTGCGGGTGAATAAAAGGGTAGTCAGGTACAGTCAAATATAAGCCATAGGTCCGTTATAATGGAAACATGCTTTCTATTTGGTTTCAATTAGATTCAGGATTTTGGGCAAATACCTACAGCTGATTTTCTTTGCAATATCAACCAATACCGATTCCATTGTTTTACCATTCTATCACAGATATTCATCAGGCTAATAAGACAATATGTCAAATGACTTGAATATGGAAAGGTGTATTTGCATCAGAAAGGTATTGAAAATTCAGCAAAGATCAGTAAAGATGATCAGATAATAATTGTGTGTGTTATTATTATATTTGAGGCTTTATTTAAAAAAACAATCCCTTCTTTCGTGTCCTGTGAGTCTTAGTCTTCAGGAATGGGGTTCTAAATTTGTCCCAACCGGAGACGGTCACAACTGCTAAAATAACCCACATCTGAGGTTACTCACGAGGGCCTTGTGCGAAGGAGGAAGGCAAAATAACACAGAGATTATGTATTATTAAATGAATGTATGCCCAGTGTACGAGGCCTCTGTTGAGATGATGTGAGCCTCCAGGCAATTGTCTGAGATGCCTAATGGTAAGTCTGCCCACTGCCTGAGGCCTTTGGCAACTGAGATGCAATCAGCCATATGGACCATCTGAACTTTTAATGGAATTTCATGGCCCTCACCACGTCCAATTAGCCAACCTTGTTCTCTCTCTCTCTCTTTCTCCTGGCCGCTTTGTTTATTAAATCACTTTATTGGTCAATAACCGTATGGCACGGCGAGCACATAGTGGGTGACATCGTGATTGGTGTGGAGAGTTTGAGGGGAATGGCGAGGAGAAAGTGTGTGTGTGTGTGTGTGTGCTTCTCTGTGTGGTAGCTACTACAAAGAAAATCCTGAGACACACAATGATCAACCCACTCAACGCTGATGATAAAGCCCTGACATTGATCACTGCTGAAGAAGCCATTCCTACACATAAGACATTCTTACCTAAGTGCTGTATCTGTCATGTCTATGCCGTTAGTGCTGTGTTTAGTGCTATTAGTGCTTGTCTGCAGCTGGTGGTAATGTCTGGTTGTAGTGTGTAAAGAGCAGCGTAGAGGTCTGTTGTAGTGAATAACTACATGGATTCAGCCCAGTAGAGCTCACCTCTACTTCTCTACGCGCCTCGCATCCATTATTTCTCTCTCGCTCTCATTTTCCATTCCTTGCTCTCTCTCTCGCTGCTTTGTGTTATTATTCTCTCTCTCTCTCTCTCTCTCTCTCTCTCTCTCTCTCTCTCTCTCTCTCTCTCTCTCTCTCTCTCTCTCTCTCTCTCTCTCTCTCTCTCTCTCTCTCTCTCTCTCTCTCTCTCTCTCATGAAAGTCATATTTTCACCTTGCCGGGGGCAGAATATGAAAGACGGTCTGATGTGTTTCATGTATCAGTTGCGGTTGGGGGCCACCCACACACAGGGCACTGACCCTGGCCCACGCAGCCATGAGGATGGCCTGGTGCAGCTAGATGTCACCTCACCAGACCCCATCTGACAGGGTGCTAGTTGAGAGGGGGGGAGGGAGTGAGTGGGAGGTTAATGTCTAATGCATATTTTTGGGAGGCAGACACACTGTACTGCTACACTGCCAATATTACAGGAAAACAGAGAGAGATTGAGATAATACATTTAGAGGGCATGCAAGAGAGATGGGCCATCATTATAAAATATATTGGGGGGGAGACTGTTGTAAGAGGGGGTGAGAGCGGGAGAGGGAGTGGGGGTGAGAGCAGCAGAGAAAGGGGGAAAGGTAGGGTGTGGTGGAGGGAGAAAAAGAGAGATAATGAGGGAGATAGAGTGGATGGAGAGAGCAGAGATTGATAGAATAAACGAAGAGGTAGAAAGAGAGGGAGGAGCAGGCAGATGAACAGAGAGAGCTGCAGTACAGCAGGTAAAGTTGTCTGACCCAGGAGTCTCCACATCTCTCTTCCCTGACCGCTGAGACTGTGCTTCTGAATGTGTTTTCTGTGTAGTGAAAAACAACATCTAACTTCCCTCCAACTCTACCGCTGCTGCAGTAGAGCCCACAACATCTCCAGTTTCCACGTCTGTCTTCCGTTACAACTAGCAGCAGCAAAGGATTCCACTGCCAACAGTGGAGCAGACTCAGGTTGAAACAGAGCAGTCAGATGAAGAAAACTGGATAGTGAGATTGACAGAACACCATCTTTGTGAAATACCCTGCTCAGGCCCTGAATAACATACTATACAAGTATACTGTGACGTTTGACGGTGTGCATTGAGATGCAGAGACTCAACAGAGAAATATAACATCATCAATGGATCTCAGCTTATGACTCGACATACAGTATGCATCTGGGAATGTTTGCCCGTAAAGTTCTGGTCCAGAGTCAGATGTCCCTCCTATTTCATCAAAACAAAAGTAGTGCGCAACATAGGAAATAGGACCCATTCCTCAATACTTAGGTCACTTTTTCACAACTCTTCAAACAGTGAGCACAGCAGCAGTCTATGTGGGCGAAATTGTGGATCATTTTCCATTGTTTTGGCACAAAACCTACCACGGTGTTAGTCTTTCAATTGCATTACCATCTATACAAAAGGGGACATCTTAGGAACAATGCTGTACGGTACTGTAAACATGAAACATGGACCCAGCCAGAGATAGAGGAGTGGCTGACAGAGGAAGAAGAGTGGCTGGGCGAGAGAGAGGAATACGTATGCGTGGTGGAAAAGACTGAGAGGAAGATCAAGAACTGTAGTCTCAGATGAGATTAGGGCTACTATAATTGATCATGTCATAAATCATGGTCTATCAATGAGAGGGGCTGGTCTGAGAGAGCCTCCAAACCCACTTGTGTGTAATTGTTTTTGTATTTCTGCTTAGGACCCAACGGTTACCTCCCACAGGCAGGAGAGGTAGGATTTTGACTGCTGTGCAGGAAACTGCAATCGTTGATATGGTCATCAGAAACAATGGCATACAACTCACAGAGATTCAAGACAGAGTGTTGGCAGACAACATTACATTTGGAAATATCCACAATGTAAGCATAACAACTATTTCTAGAGTCATGAAACAACATCAAGGCAGGATGAAGCAGTTTGAGAGGAACTCGGAACGAGTCAAGCAACTCAGGAACCAATATGTCCAGGTAAGATGACTATAAAATACAGAACTGGTTTTGAACAAAACCAAACAGGGCAGAGGAACACAATGGTATGTTTTTAGGTATAATGTCAACTACTGTAATAGCCTAACTCCTATGTTGCCTTGTGGATTTATTTTAGAGAGTCATGGAGATTGAAGCCAGGCAAACACCCCACATATTCATCTTTGTGGATGAGGCTGGTTTCAACTTGGCCAAAACACAGCGACGAGGAAGGAATGTGATTGGGAAAAGAGCCACAGTGGATGTCCCGGGCCAGAGGGGTGACAACATCACAATGTGTGGAGCAATATCCTCTGATGGATGGCTGTTACACAAACCGCTCTCATTATTCCTGGGCCAAAGGGTTGGGCAACACAGATGACGGAAGGGTCTCATTACATTCCTGGATGACCTCTATGGAAGGGTTGGGGATGACCTCTATGGAAGGGTTGGGCCGTACAACACATTACATTCCTGGATGACCTCTATGGAAGGGTTGGGCCGTACAACACCGAGCGTCTCCTTACATTCCTGGATGACCTCTATGGAAGGGTTGTGCCAGGTGACGAAAGGGTTGCAGTGGGGTGAAATCAGCCAACGTTTGTAACTGTATGGGACAATGTGGCATTTCACCATTCCCCTGCAGTCACAGAGTGGTTTGCAGCCCATCCCAGGTTGGTGTCACTTTTCCTCCCATCTTACTCTCCATTCCTCAATAGAGGAATTATTTTCCTCATGGAGGTGGAAGGTTTATGACCACCATCCACATGATCAAATATCCCTCCTGGATGCAATGAATGCCTAATGCCTGGACATATCTGCAGAAGATTACCAGGGATGGACCAGGCATGCCAAAAGATAATTTCCTAGGTGTATTGCCCAAGATGACATAAGATGTGATGTGGATGAGAACCTGTGGCCAGATGCAGAAGACAGGGTTGACTAGCATTGCTACTGTATCTGTATCGGTAGATGGTGTATATACAAATTATTTTATTTTGGAATCACTCAATGACAAAAAATGACAAAACATATTGAAGCATATTGCATCATATCTGATCATTCTTGTAACATATACTGCAGTGAATTCTACACAGTAGAGAGGTGTCTGTCACGCCCTGAACTTAGAGATCCTTTTTATGTCTCTATTTTAGTTTGGTCAAGGTGTGAGTTTGGGTGGGCATTCTATGTTTTGTGTTCTATGTTTTCTATTTCTTTGTGTTTGGCCGGGTATGGTTCTCAATCAGGGACAGCTGTCTATTGTTGTCTCTGATTGGGAACCATACTTAGGCACCCTTATTCCCACCTGTGGGTGTGGGAAGTTGTCTTTGTTTGTAGCATTATAGCACTGAGGCTTCACGGTCATTTTGTATGGTTATTGTTTTTGTCAGCGTCATCCAAAATAAAGGAATATGTACGCTCAGCACGCTGCGCTTTGGTCCTCCTCATTCAACGATCGCGACAGTGTCATTCTTGTTTTGTAGAGACATTTTACAAAAGAAAACATTGTGTAATGCTACCTGTAGTTAGTGTTTTTTAGGTCATTGTTTTATGAGTGACAAAGTGTGCTTGTTGGGTGACAACCTTTGCTAGTGTATGGAGGAATGAGTTGATTTGAGACATGTATGAAGTGCTTTGGTAGTTTTAGTGCATTTTGGATGTGAAATCAACTGCTGTGCCAAGCTGAAAGTTGGTTAGGATAACTGTGTGATAACTGTGTGAAGACTTTCTTTTAAAGTGACCTAAGTATTGAGAAATGGATCCTAGCGATTGTATTAAACTGTAAAGGGGCAATCTGTAGTTGCTACATAAATTGTTGGACTTATAAATGAATTATATACAACCATTGATTGATGAAGAATATAACTCATGAGCTTAGTTCAGCTTTCACACCTCATCATAACCCAAAAACATAAGCTTGTTTTACTCTAATGTTTGTAAACAAAGTAAATGTAAACAAACACAGAATACCATCAAAACATGGTTAAAACTTCAATTTGAGAGTGGTTACATTTCTCCAGCCCAATCCCTCAGCTTTTCACCCAAAATATTGCGGGGAGGTCGCTTTGTTATTGTTTCAACTGCCGATTGCCGCTTTAAGATGCAACAACCCCCCCCTCCAGTAGAATGTGCTGACAAGTCACAATGTGAATGGGACAGCAGAGCAGCAGATGGGTTGCTGTTGATTTATCCCTGTATGATGTGACAGTAAGGCCTTGTCGGCTGGGATATTTACTGGCCCCAGTCGATAGAGACTCACTGCAGGAATACAAAATAAAGGCTTAGAGCTCTCTCATCACCTCATCTCCCCGAAACCTGATTACGATGCATTAGGATGAAATCAGTAAAGGCCACAGTGGAATATTCTAAAGGTTTTCTCAGAAGCACCGCAGTAAGTAAAGAGGTTTAAAAGTTAAAGTGTGTGTGTGTGTGTGTGTGTGTGTGTGTGTGTGTGTGTGTGTGTGTGTGTGTGTGTGTGTGTGTGTGTGTGTGTGTGTGTGTGTGTGTGTGTGTGTGTGTGTGTGTGTGTGTGTGTGTGTGTGTGTGTGTGTGTGTGCGTGCATGTGTCGAGTCAGGGGAGGGGTAATGCCAAAAAAGGGTAATGCCTCTCTCTGGTGGAGTGCCAGGGTGTTTATAGCTTTGTGACCCCAGAACAAAGCCCTGTGCCAACAGAGATTTACACATCATCCATTGACTCCATTGTTCTACAGAGGGCAGAGGGCACCGTGACAAGCTTCTCATCACAGTAGGGTGGCATGAGGTAACACTGGCCTTGGCACCATCCATCAGCTGCCAATATGATTCATTCACTGACCCCATGAAATGCTTTAGAATAGAATCTCATTGGCAGTTAAACGCAGAACTGGACTTATAACCTGCAATTAAAGCCGACAACAGGAACTGATCATTTACTGTCATTTGTTGTTTTTATGCATTTCTTGATATTATCATGTTCATTATAAATTCCAATAAACAGATGCACCACTTATTCCATACCATATGTGCATTCACATGAAAGCTTGTTATTTGACCGAGTTATAATATTCCTCTGAGACTGTGCAGCATTATTTATGGGCACTAGGAGGAGACGACAGGTCATACACTCCCTGAAGCACTGAGTGGGCAGTAAATAAATCAAATCAAACTTTATTGGTCACATACATATTGTCATGACGCTGCCCTGTCGGGTGAGGTTTATGACCCCGTAAATACCTTTCCCCCTTTTCACTCCACTCTACAGAATGAACTCTTGGAAAGCCCTTTGTTAACATAGAGAGAGTATGGAACATCAAAAGGTTGGGGAATGGAACAATATTTCCCTTTCTCAACCAGTTGAAAGTGTCCATTGGTACTTAAAGAATATGATCTCAGATCAGTTGTTGTCTGAGACATTATATCTCATGATAGGACGACATAAGTCTACACATTCTAGTTATCAGATTCACATGGAATTGTTGTGCAAATTAATTAAAGGTTTAAATATGAATCTCTGAAACAATTAAATGTAATTTTAGCTTCTAAGTGAGAGAATTGTTTTCATAAGTAAACTATGCTCACTCAGTGGCCACTCCCAAGTGAACAGACATTGGTTGAGAACTATGAAACACGCCCTTCTCTCCCCCAGTACAAAAGCCCGTTGACGGAAGTCAACCATAGTTCCCGAAGATGTAAGGACTGGTGTCCATACTTTTAAAAGGGCTAATTTCAACTACAACCTAACGAAATTAACATTTAATTCCAGAAATGTTAGGACTGCTGTCCTAATGTTTAAAAGGGCGAATTTCAACATGGCTTGTAATGAACATGCGGGGAGAGAGAGAGCTGGTTTCAAGCGCAGGGAGGAGCAGATGTTTATTGCAAAGGACCACAGGAGGAGGCAGGTAGCTGGGTCCAGGGGCAGGCAGAAGGTCATACATAGGGGGTCCAAATGGGCAACAGTACAGGCAGGGAGAAAGCTAGTAATGTAGTCCAGGAGATCAGGCAATAGGTACAGTAGATAACAGGAAATCCAATAGGCTAAAGTACAGTCAGGGAATAGGCAAAATGCTTCGTTAGTGAGGCAGGCAAAAACTATCATACACGGGAGGAGTAAATCATGGAGAAAACCAGAGCTCTTTAAGAGGTGTGTCACAAAACAAACAATACCTCACACAGTGATGGGGTGCAAAGAACTGAACTAAATAATGTGTGTTAATAACATAAAAGTGTGTGAACAGGTGATTAGAATTCAGGTGATTGGGATCTGGAGAGTGAGCTGCGTTCAGGGGATCTAGGTGTTTGAGAGTGTGAGCTGGAAAGTGGGCCTGAAAGTGATCTGCGTTCAGGGGATCTAGGTGTTTGAGAGTGTGAGCTGGAAAGTGGGCCTGAAAGTGAGCTGCGTTCAGGGGATCTACGTGTTTGAGGGTGTGAGTTGGAAGCAGACGTTACAGTGGATGTGACGATCACCACATGGTGGAATGGTGAATTTCGACTATACCAGCCAGAATACAGAGCTGATTATGGCAACTTGGTATGAACTTTGAACTATTATTCACTAAAGAAGAAGTGATACCTCCTAGACGTCGAGTTATCTGCTGTAACTGTAAACGTACACTACAGTTCAAAAGTTTGGGGTCACTTAGAAATGTCCTTGTTTTTGAAAGAAAAATCACCTTTTTTGTCCATTAAAATAACATCAAATTAATCAGAAATACAGTATAGACATTGTTCATGTTGTAAATGATTATTGTAGCTGGAAATGGCAGATTTTTAATGAAATATCTACATAGGTGTACAGAGGCCCATTATCAGCAACCATCACTCCTGTGTTCCAATGGCACCTTGTGTTAGCTAATTCAAGTTTATCATTTTAAAAGGCTAATTGATCATTAGAAAACCCTTTTGCAATTATGTTAGCACAGCTGAAACTGTTGTCCTGATTAAAGAAGCAATAAAACGGGCCTTCTTTAGACTAGTTGAGTATCTGGAGCATCAGCATTTGTGGGTTCGATTACAGAATCAAAATGGCCAGAAACAAAGAACTTTCTTCTGAAACTCGTCAGTCTATTCTTGTCCTAAGAAATGAAGGCTATCCCATGTGAGAAAATGCCAAGAAACGGAAGATCTCGTATAACACTGTGTACTACTCCCTTCACAGAACAACGCAAACTGGCCCTAACCAGAATAGAAAGAGGAGTTGGAGGAACCGGTGCACAACTGAGCAAGAGGACAAGTACATTAGAGTATCTAGTTTGAGAAACAGACGCTTCACAACTTCTCAACTTGCAGCTACATGAAATATAGTCACCGCAAAACACCAGTCTCAACGTCAACAGTGAGTAGGCGACTCCGGGATGCTGGATAGTTCCTCTGTCCAGTGTCTGTGTTCTTTTGCCCATCTTAATCTTTTCTTTTATTGGCCATTTTGAGATATGGCTTTGTTTGCAACTATGCACCACCCTCTGGAGAGCCTTGCAGTTGAGAGCGGTGCAGTTGACGTACCAGGCGGTGATACAGCCCGACAGGATGCTCTCGATTGTGCACCTGTAAAAGTTTGTCAGGATTTTTGGTGACTAGTCAAATGTCTTCAGTCTCTTGAGGTTGAAGAGGTGTTGTTCTGCCTTCTTCACCACACTGTCTGTGTGGGTGGACCATTTTAGTTTGTCTGTGATTTTTTACGCCGAGGAATGTAAAACCTTCCACCTTCTCACCTGCTGTCCCTCGATGTGGATAGGGGGGTGCTCCCTCTGCTGTTTCCTGAAGTCCACGATTATCTCCTTTGTTTTGATGACATTGAGTGTGAGGTTATTTTCCTGACACCACACTCTGAGGGCCCTCACCTCCTCCCTGTAGGCCGTCTCGTCGTTGTTGGTAATCAAGCCCACTACTGTTGTGTTGTCTGCAAACTTTATGATTGAGTTGGAGGTGTGCATGGCCACGCAGTCGTGGGTGAATCAATTCCTATTCCAGTCTACTGTTCCCACATGCTTCAAGAGGGCCACCATTATTCATGTTCCCAAGAAAGCTAAGGTAACTGAGCTAAATGACTATTGCCCCGTAGCACTCACTTCTGTCATCTGTTGCCCTAGACCCAGTCCAATTTGCTTAGCGCCCCAAAAGGTCCACAGACGACGCAATCGCAATTTCACTGCACACTGCCCTAACCCATCTGGACAAGAGGAATACCTATGTAAGAATGCTGTTCATCGATTACAGCTCAGCATTTAACACCGTAGTACCCTCCAAACTCGTCATTAAGTTTGAGAACCTGTGTCTCGACCCCGCCCTGTGCAACTGGGTCCTGGACTTTCTGCCCCCAGGTGGTGATGGTAGGAAACAACATCTCCACCCCGCTGATCCTCAAGACTGGGGCCCCACAAGGGTGAGTTCTCACCCCTCTCCACGCAGTCATGGGTGAACAGGGAATACAGGAGAGGGCTGAGAATGCACTCTTGTGAGGCCCCAGTGTTGAGGGTCAGCGAAGTGGAGATGTTGCTACCTACCCTCACAACCTTGGGGGCGGCACGTCAGTAAGTCCAGGATCCAGTTGCAGAGTGAGGTGTTTAGTCCCAGGATCCTTAGCTTAGTGATGAGCTTTGAGGGCACTATGGTGTTGAATGCTGAGCTGTAGTCAATGAATAGCATTATCACGTAGGGGTTCCTTTTGTCCAGGTGGGAAAGGGCAGTGTGGAGTGCAATAGAGATTGCATCATCTGTGGATCTGTTTGAGCGGTATGCAAATTGGAGTGGGTATAAGATTTTTGGGATAATGTTGTTAATGTGAGTCATTACCCGTCTGTCATAGCACTTCATGGCTACGGACGTAAGTGCTATGGGTCTGTAGTCATTTAGGCAGGTTACCTTAGTGCTATTGGGCACAGGGACTATGGTGGTCTGGTTGTAACATGTTGGTATTACAGACTCAATCAGGGACATGTTGAAAATGTCAGTGAAGATACCTGTGTTGGTCCGCACACGCCCGGAGCACACATCCTGGGAATCCGTCTGGCCCAGTGGCCTTGTGAAAGATGACCTTTTTAAAGGTCTTACTGACGTCGGCTACAGAGAGTGTGATCACACAGTCGTCCGGAACAGCTGATGCTCTTATGCCTGCCTCAGTGTTGCTTGCCTCGACGTGAGCATAGAAGTGATGTAGCTCATCTGGTAGGCTTGTGTCACTGTGTAGCTCGTGGCTGTGTTTCCCTTTGTAGTCTGTCCTAGTTTGCCAGCCCTGCCACATCCGACGATCGTTGGAGCCGGTGTAGTACGATTCAATCTTAGTTTTGCCTGTTTGATGGTTCGTCAGAGGGCATAGCAGGATTTCTTATAAGCTTCCGGGTTGGCGTCCCGCACCTTGAAAGTGGTAGTTCTATCCTTTAGCTCAGTGCAAATGTTGCCTGTAATCCATGGCTTCTGGTTGGGGTATGTACGTACAGTTACTGTGGGGACTATGTCCTCGTTGCACTTATTAATAAAGCTAGTAACTAATGTGGTGTACTCCTCAATGCCATCAAAAGAATCCCGAAACATATTCCAGTCTGTGCTAGCAAAACAGTCCTGTAGTTTAGCATCTGCTTCATCTGACCACTTTTCTATAGACCGAGTCACTGGTGCTTCCTGCTTTAACCTCTTCAACCTATGGGGGCGCTATGTCATTATTGGATTTAAAAAACGTGCCCGTTTTAAGCGCAATATTTTGTCACGAAAAGATGCTCGACTATGCATATAATTGGCAGCTTTGGAAAGAAAACACTCTGACGTTTCCAAAACTGCAAAGATATTATCTGTGAGTTCCCCAGATCTGATGCTACAGGCGAAACCAAGATGAAACTTCAAACAGGAAATGAGCAGGATTTTTGACGCTCTGTTTTTCATTGTCTCCTTATATGGCTGTGAAAGCGCCACGAATTAGCCTGCCCTTTCTATCGTTTCTCCAAGTTGTCTGCAGCATTGTGACGTATTTGTAGGCATATCATTGGAAAATTGGCCATAAGAGACTACATTTACCAGGGGTCCGCCCGGTGTCCTTTGTTGAAATTGTTGCGTAATCTCCAAGCTGCTCGCATTCATCCATGTGATTGAGACAGAGAGGAGACTTCCAGGAATGATATATCATGAAGAGATATGTGAAAAACACCTTGAGGATTGATTCTAAACAACGTTTACCATGTTTCAGTCGATATTATGGAGTCAATGTGGAAGAAAGTTTGGTGTTTGGATTAATTAATTTTCGTTTTTTTTTTTCGGACCGATTTCTCCTGCACAAATAATCTTTCAGGAAAACTGAACATTTGCTATCTAACTGAGAGTCTCCTAATTGAAAACATCCGAAGTTCTTCAAAGGTAAATGATTTATTGAATGTTTTTGCTGGTTTTTGTGAAAATGTTGCCTGCTAATGCTAACGCGAAATGCTAATGCTAAATGCTAACGCTAAATGTTAAATGCTAGTTTGCTATGGTTGAGAAGCATATTTTTGAAAATCTGAGATGACAGTGTTGTTAACAAAAGGCTAAGCTTGAGAGCTAGCATATTGATTTCATTTCATTAGCGATTTTCATGAATAGTTAACGTTGCGTTATGGTAATGAGCTTGAGGCTATAATTACGCTCCCGGATACGGGATTGCTCGGCGCTAGAGGTTAATATGCCACACCTGTCAGGTGGATGGATTATCTTGTCAAAGGAGAAATGCTCACTAACAGGGACGTAAACAAATTTGTGCACAACATTTTAGAGAAATACACTTTTTGTGTGTTTTGACATTTCTGGGATCTTTAATTTCAGCTCATGAAACATGGGACCAACACTTTACATGTTGCGTTTATAATTTCGTTCGGTGTAGTTTTAAGTATCTCAGAACAAAACCAACTATCCAAGCATGTGCTAAATTAAGTCTTCAAGATGATATGATGCTTCTGATAATATACAGTATTATATATTACACCTTCCTAATATTCAGTTGCACCCTTTTGCCCTTAGAACAGCCTCAGTTCGTCGGTGCATGGACTTTACAAGGTGTCAAAAGCGTTCCACAGGGATGCTGGCCCTTCCTTGATCCACACAGGAAACTGTTGAGTGTGAAAAACCCAGCGGTGTTGCAGTTCTTGACTCAAAACGGTGCGCCTGGCACACACTACCATTCCTCATTCAAAGGCACTTCAATATTTTGCCTTGCCCACTCACCCTCTGATTGGAACACACTCACAATCCATGTTTCAATTGTCTCAAGGCTCTTTCCTTTCATCTACACTGATTGGAGTGGATTTAACAAGTGACATCAATAAGGGATCATAGCTTTCATCTGGATTCACCATGTCATGGAAAGAGCCGGTGTTCCTAATGTTTTGTCTACTCGGTGTATATGACGTGGTACAGTACTTCATATGTACATGCACTGTATTTATACTTGTGTGTGTTCATATGAGGATAATGTGCCTTCCACCTCCGCTCCACTGCCATCCATATCCCTCTCATGACTTGCCTAGTTAAATAAAATGAATAAATAAAATGTAAATAAACTCTGTCTTATGATTGGTCTGTTCTACAGCGATGGGCGACTGTGGAGCACATTGATCAAGAGCGGTCCTCTCTCAGATGAATGGGCTCTCCACCGCGGTTGCTGTGAAGATGAATGAGGTTCGAACGCGATCTGTCTGGTGTCAAACGAGGCTAGAATCTGACCTACGCTTGAACTCAGAATCATAACAGAAGGAGAGAGAGATGAAAAGGGAGGGGGGATGTGGAGAGAGTGAGAGAAAGAGAGAGAGAGAGGTAGAGAGAGGGATGGGCAGAGACAGAGACAGATAGATAGAGGGATAGAGAAAGAGTTCTCTGTACCCATCTTTCTCAAAATGGAGATCCCCCCTCTTCATCTCTCCCTCTTTCTCTCATAGATCTTATACACAAACCTGTTAATCCCAATTTGTAGAGAACACTATTTAATCAGAGAGGGTCATTCCCTCAACCCTGTACATCACACACACTCACTGTGCCCGAGTGTGGCTGTTATATCCTGAGAAGTTCAGCCGTGACCGGGAGTCACACACTTCTGATCTTAGTGCTCTCAGTGTCACTTTCGTCTTGTGTAACCATACGTTCCAACTGCCTCGACAGTCTTACTCTCTCTAATGGGTTGAAAAGGCCAGAGATGGGGACTTTGATCTGGACCTAAGCATTCCACAACAGTGGCAAGTGGAGGGTGTGTGTGTGTGTGTGTGTGTGTGTGTGTGTGTGTGTGTGTGTGTGTGTGTGTGTGTGTGTGTGTGTGTGTGTGTGTGTGTGTGTGTGTGTGTGTGTGTGTGTGTGTGTGTGTGTGTGTGTGTGTGTGTGTGTGTGTGTGTGTGTGTGTGTGTTCATAAGCATTGAAGGATTTGCCGTTTGTTGTGGTGCGGTCTTATCTCAGCAATCACAGACAGATCTTTCCCAGAAGTCCGTTTTCCAGTACTAGAACACAGTAAAGCTGTGTAAGTAGAACAAGGAATAGCGAGGGAGGTGGATGGGAGCCTATAGGGAGGGAGAGGGAGGTAGAGAGGGGAATGAGAGGATGGGGGGGGTGGAGAAATAGACAGAAAAAGGGAAAGACAGAGAAAGACAAGGGGTGGAGGGGGATTAACTCTGGGTCAAACAGAGATAAACAGCTTTAGACAACGATGCTGACTGATGAGTCTCTGGCACTGAATCAAACAGAGGGTGTGTGTGTGTGCGGTGCGTTGCGTGCATGCTTGCGTGTGTGTGTGTATTGAGTATTTGCGTCCGTTTGGGTATTAATCAAAACTTCTCACAGGGGCAAAGACAGTCCTCATTCGAAACCATCTGGACAGTCACAAGCCACACAACAATCACCATATCTCACAAAGGCAACCAAAATGTTAGCAAATGTTCAGGCGCCTGTTTTAAGCTGCTTAGGAGGAAATATCATTGTTCTGACATGACTTCATGTGAAGTCACATATGAAATACCATGTCACAGCTGCATATGTCAGGGAAAACAATCTGAGGTCATTTTTAAAAAAGCCGTCCTGACACTGTTCTACTCTAGTCATGAGCTATAATGATTTCAAGGCCGCGCGGAGCCTCCGCCAAGACCTCGTGAGCCCACACCTCCGCCCCCTCCCCTTTACTCCACCCCCTTTACTCCACCCCTGTGGAGAGACAGGGAGGGGAAGTGTGTGATAATGGAAGAGAAACGGGTAGAGAGACAGGGGGAGGAAAAGTGTGTGATAATGGAGTGATAGTGGGATAAAAAAAGAGTGGCTGACTCTCTCTTCCCCCTCTCTTTCTCTTTCTCTCCTGGCATCTGTTTTTGAATAGGCTGAGCAGGTTGTCAAAAAGTCCTCTCTTGCTCTCCCTCTCTCTCTCTCGCTCTTTCTCACTTTCTCTTACTGTCTCTTTTTTCAGAGTTGATCCAGCTTTGCAAGTGTGATTTGATCTCTTGAAGAACATAACTTGTCTCCGATGGATTATGCCTGAGTCGGTGCTGCCTGCCATGCAGAAGAACTCAAGTTTTAAAGCCCATCAGTGGGGCTGTGTTACTTTACCACAGGGAGTCCATGGTGTCTGTCTGAGTCATAATGCTGCTACGGTAGTTTTGTCCAGACCGTCCTAAACAGAGGGGAAGAAGGAGAAACTGAAAACTGAGCAGTGTGTGTAATGGACCAAGAAGGTGGGCTCTGTTCACAGTAACTCGAAATACTCCACAGCGGAAGAAGATGGGGAAGATAACAACTCAATGTCCGAGGGAACGTCAACTTTAAAGTACTGCACTGTCACTGGTAATGAAAGCATGAAGGGATCAATCACCAACGGAGGTCATCACCACTGACACGGCATCATCCAGATATATACCATTCCCTCAGCGAGTGTCACTCGTCCAGCCTGGTCACACCCGATGCACTGCAATATTAGACGTTTGTCCAGGACGTCGGACAGCTTATTAATCAATGACAGTTTGTCCCATTTCAGCACCATTTCCAAGACCCCTAGGTGTGACTGTAATCTGCCATGTCGGCGGAACAGGTAGGTAAATACTGTATGGTTTAGCTCAGTGAGGTCGGGTTATATCAGCGTGTCTCAATGGCACAGTAACAGAAGGGGCTAAGTGTGTCTTTGTTCTATTTGTCAGAGCCAGACAA
Organism: Oncorhynchus gorbuscha; assembly: GCF_021184085.1. Lineage (NCBI taxonomy): Eukaryota > Metazoa > Chordata > Actinopteri > Salmoniformes > Salmonidae > Oncorhynchus > Oncorhynchus gorbuscha. The sequence goes on along the minus strand of NC_060186.1, from coordinate 17,912,448 downwards.
TAACATCCAGGAGCCCCCACTGATGAAAGAGCGAATAGCTACAGTAGCTGTGTCTGTTGTTATCACACGTCCGGCCGCAGGCACACCACACACACACACACACACACACACACACACACACACACACACACACACACACACACACACACACACACACACACACACACACACACACACACACACACACACACACACACACACACACACACACACACACACACACACACACACATTGACATAGACACACATACACACACACACACACACACACAAAAAAACACATAATTCTTAACACGCATGAAAACTATGCAAACAGCAGACAAAGGCAATCACACATTTATTGAGATAAAGGAGTGCTGAAATGGTTTGAGATGCCAATCATTCTGGGTCAAATTTCCAGTCTCAGCAGTTTAAAAGCAGTAGCCTGGAGTGAAAAAGCTTACTTCAATCACACTTTAAATGTCCTGTTTTCAGGCATTACAATTATCCCTGATTTCAGAAGCGAAGTAAATTACAGTGTAAGTGTAAAAATAATAATCAAGGCCATCTGAGAAAGGTAGATAGAGATTCTGGTAAACAACTTAGCCTGATTAAAATTAGACCATTCGAGAGTGGAGTAATTTAGAGTCTCGCCCAAAGGCACAGAGAATAAACTGAATCAACTGTTTTGGGGAAAAAAGTGTGTATTTAATTATTCACTTTAATTTCCATTATACCACACATCCTTTAGATTGTGATGCAGACTGCATCGAACATTATCCAGCGCAACTTAAGAGTATTGGTGTATGTGGAACAAATATGTCAATGTGCTTTAAACCTCACATACAAATAGCTGGACCCCATAATCCCTGAATTGTAATGGGAATGGGTCAAATCGGCATGATATGCCCGTTGCTTGCCTACTGCCCCTACCAAGCTGGAATCCCATGGTCCAGGAGAGCAGAGCAGAGAGCATTATGGGTAATATTATGTATCCAGGCTTCCAGGAAGCCGGCGGTGCTAAAGAGGCGAGACTTCATCGGAATGGAAATATGCAAATCCAGATTGTAGGCTGTGTGGAGCGAGTGCTTCCATGTTAGTCAGATCCTGTTGTTGGAGACAGGGAGGCTGATGCTCTATGCTCTCTACTCTTCAGCAGTGACACGTGCTGCAATATGTCACACACTATGGCCTGGAACGTGTCCTTTGGAAGGAGAATATCCACACACCGGTTGATGCTGCCATGTATACACTGAGTGTTCAAAACATTAGGAACACCTGCTCTTTCCATGACATAGACTGAAAGGGTGAATCCAGGTGAAAACAATGATCCATTATTGATGTCACTTGTTAAATCCACCTCAATCAGTGTAGATGAAGGGGAGAGACAGGTTAAAGAAGGATTTTTAAGCCTTGATACAATTGAGACATTGATTGTGTATGTACACCATTCAGAGGGTGAATGGGCAAGACAAAAGATTTAAGTGCCTTTGAACGGGGTATGGTGGTAGGTGCCAGCCGCACCGGTTTGTGTCATGGAACTACCACGCTGCTGGGTTTTTCACACTTGTCAGTTTCCTGTGTGTATCAAGAATGTTCCACCACCCAAAGGACATCAAGCCAACTTTACACAACTGTGGGAAGCATTGCAGGCAACACGGGCCAGCAACACTCTGTGGAACGCTTTCGACACCTCGTAGAGTCCATGACCCAACGAATTGAGGCTGTTGTAAGAGCAAAAGTGGGTGCAACTCCATATTAGGAAGGTGTTCCTAATGTTTTGTACACTCAGTGTGAGGGTATAGGGGTTTTACAGGACTGCTGTGGACGTGCATCAGATGTTGGTTTAAATTAGAGGATGTGACCGATGCCGGTCCAAATGGCCCTAGAGCCAGAACACAGTAATGAGGTACAGGTAAATGTTTCATCCGTCCACCGACCATTACAAAGCAGCAAAACTGCAGTACATTGTTAGTACACTGTGTTCAAGCATTCTTCATCGCATTACCAACCTTCTTAAGTGTATATTGGAGAGGTTATCATGCAGAGAGGTCTTGGTAATAGAACACAGTGATCAGGTACATGTACTTGTCCTCTCCGATACTCTAGGGTCCTTCCACCCACCATTTAATAAATGTACAAAATATTGTTGGTACACCGTGTACAAGCATTCCTCATCTTATTACTCCCAGCCTCTTCCAGTGTATAGGAGAGGTTATCATAAAGACAGAGAGAGATGTGAGTGTGTGTAGGTTGTGGGAATTGAGGGCGTGCCCCCTTAGGTCCAGCCTGGAGGAACAGGGAACATCGAATGGAAACCAATTACCTGCCTGGTGATTAGAGGACTCAATGAGCTACGGCTGGATATCATTCTAAGGCGAAGCCAATGTGAGTTGGGAGCTGGAGGGTGTGTGTGTGTGTGTGGCGGGGGGAAAAACAGTACAGGGAACCACAGGGAGGACCTGCAGGGGCAGAGAAAACATTTACAAACAGCTCTCAGACCAGCGAGCGGTGGATGGGTCATTACAACACTCAATGGAACGAAACAAAGTGATGCGCCCTCCACCCGGCAACGCTCGCCATGGCAACACTCAACCGCAAAGTTGTTAACAAGTCATCACGGCAGGCACTTACAGTGTTTTTCTCTCTCTCTCCCTTGCTCTTGCTCTCTGAGCACACCACCTCTGTTTACTCCCTCCATTTAAACCAACTTGCATGAACCATTTTTCTTTTGTACTGTGTATATATATATATATATATATATAATGTTGGTCAATGCAGTTCTCCGTCTGTCTCACACATATATTGACTCAAAAAACCATTATAGAGTGAGGTTAGTATGGGAACAGTCTGCACATGTGCATGAGAGTTCAATAATGATGATAAAAGCATCAACTCTTTAAATCTTTTTAATCAATACTCTAGCGAATGACTGGCTTTAGCTTCTGTTATGCTCTTCTTACCCTCCTTTGAGTGCAGCCTTTCGTCTATGTTCATCCTTACTTGAATCACCATGCAAATGATAGAAATATGCGGCACTGTATATTCTGATGGGAGATATTCATTCTTTGTCCCCTTGTCTACAGCTCATGGAGCCTGCCCTTGACCATTATTATCAGCCCAGAATATAGCTCTGAGCAACTTTAACTTTTCCTCTGTAATGGGTCCTATGTGTATCTGTTGTAGAGAGTCAGGCGCAGGACAGCAGATATGAGTAATCAACGTACTTTTACACAAAATGTCAAATATACAAGGTAACAAATACATGCACACCATGACAGACTGATAATACAATCAACCGCCGAACGTCGCCCGAACAAGGAGAGGGACCGACTTCGGGGGAAGTCGTGACATCCTCCTTCTGATGTTTTGTAATAACAAACCACCCAATTGAACTGAACCTCACCGGTAACACGCACAGAGTGAATCCTTGCTAACAGATAACACTCTTAAGGGGTTGCCATGGATTTTACAGTATCTTACAAGCAACTCCTGGCAAGTAAAATTCTGTATTTCATATTACAGTACACCTACTGTAATATACATATGGTATCAAAGCAAGTAGAGTGTAATGACACAGTACAATAGAGGTCTTAACAAAGGCTTCTAAACAAGCAGTAAACACACGGCAAAACAGACCATTTAAGTTTTAAGACTTGCTGCCTTTCATATCTGACATCTATACATTTGAAATTTCATGGGGCAGTATTTTATACTGTTGATAACACCTAAAATTACCGTATAAATTATAGTTTTCCATTACAGTGTAGGGATACTTCAGAGCAGAGGCCTGTCTCGGACAGCATTCATATTTCCTCAGTCGCTCCGGCTCATTTGAGAGGGAATGATCCCCTCATCTTCTCTTCCCTCCCTAAGTACGATGGACAGACTCTTCCAGCCAGGTTAAGTTATGTTACAGACCAGGTCCACCGTGGGGAGTACGGTCACAGTACGGTTACATTACGGTCACATTACAGTCACATTACGGTTACATTACGGTCACAGTACGGTCACATTACGGTCACAGTATGGTCACAGTACAGTCACAGTACAGTTACATTACGGTCACAGTACGGTCACAGTACGGTTACATTACGGTCACAGTACGGTCACAGTACGGTCACATTACGGTCACAGTACGGTCACAGTACAGTCACAGTACAGTCACAGTACGGTCACAGTACGGTCACAGTACGGTCACAGTACGGTCACAGTACGGTTACAGTACGGTTACAGTATGTTCACAGTACGGTTACATTACGGTCTCAATACGGTTACATTACGGTCACAGTATGGTTACATTACGGTCACAGTACGGTTACATTATGGTCACATTACGGTCACAGTACAGTTACATTACGGTCACATTACGGTCACAGTGCGGTCACATTACGGTCACAGTACGGTTACAGTACGGTCACATTACGGTCACAGTACGGTCACAGTACGGTCACATTACGGTCACAGTACGGTCACATTACAGTCACAGTACGGTTACATTACGGTTACATTACGGTCTCAATACGGTCACATTACGGTCACAGTACGGTTACATTACGGTCACAGTACGGTTACATTACGGTTACATTACGGTCACATTACGGTCACAGTACGGTTACATCACGGTCACATTACGGTCACAGTACGGTCACAGTACGGTTACATTACGGTCACATTACGGTCACAGTACGGTTACATTACGGTCACATTACGGTCACAGTACGGTCACATTACGGTCACAGTACGGTCACATTACAGTCACAGTACGGTTACATTACGGTTACATTACGGTCTCAATACGGTCACATTACGGTCACAGTACGGTTACATTACAGTCACAGTACGGTTACATTACAGTCACAGTACGGTTACATTACGGTTACATTACAGTCACAGTACGGTCACATTACGGTCACATTACGGTTACAGTACGGTCACAGTAAGGTCACATTACGGTTACATTACAGTCACAGTACGGTCACATTACGGTCACAGTACGGTTACATTACGGTCACAGTACGGTCACAGTACGGTCACATTACGGTCACAGTACGGTCACAGTACAGTCACAGTACAGTCACAGTACGGTCACAGGTCACAGTACGGTCATTACGGTCAGTACGGTCATTATAGTCACAGTACGGTCACAGTACGGTTACAGTACGGTTACAGTATGTTCACAGTACGGTTACATTACGGTCTCAATACGGTTACATTACGGTCACAGTATGGTTACATTACGGTCACAGTACGGTTACATTATGGTCACATTACGGTCACAGTACAGTTACATTACGGTCACATTACGGTCACAGTGGTCACAGTCACATTACGGTCACAGTACTGTCACAGTACGGTCACATTACGGTCATTACAGTCACGGTCACATTACAGTCACAGTACGGTTACATTACGGTTACATTACGGTCTCACATTGCGGTCACATTACGGTCACAGTACGGTTCACATTACGGTCACAGTACGGTTACATTACGGTTACATTACGGTCACATTCACGGTCACAGTACGGTTACATCACGGTCACATTACGGTCACATTACGGTCACAGTACGGTTACATTACGGTCACATTACGGTCACAGTCACACGGTTACATTACGGTCACATTACGGTCACAGTACGGTCACATTACGGTCACAGTACGGTCACATTACAGTCACAGTACGGTTACATTACATTACATTACGGTCTCACATACGGTCACATTACGGTCACAGTACGGTTACATTACAGTCACAGTCACAGTACGGTTACATTACAGTCACAGTACGGTTACATTACAGTCACAGTTACATTACAGTCACAGTACGGTCACAGCACGGTTACATTACGGTCACATTACGGTTACAGTACAGTCACAGTAAGGTCACATTACGGTTACATTACAGTCACAGTACGGTCACATTACGGTCACATTACGGTTACAGTACGGTCACAGTAAGGTCACATTACGGTCACATTACGGTCACATTACGGTCACATTGTGGTTACAGTACGGTTACATTACGGTTACATTACGGTCACAGTAAGGTCACATTACGGTCACATTACGGTCACATTGCGGTTACAGTACAGTTACATTACAGTCACAGTCACAGTCACAGTCACATTACGGTCACAGTACAGTCACATTACGGTTACATTACAGTCACAGTACAGTTACATTACAGTCACAGTACGGTCACAGTACGGTTACAGTACGGTCACATTGCGGTTACAGTACAGTTACATTACAGTCACAGTACGGTCACAGTACGGTTACAGTACGGTCACATTGCGGTTACAGTACAGTTACATTACAGTCATATTACGGTCACAGTACAGTTACATTACAGTCATATTACGGTCACAGTACGGTCACAGTACGGTCACATTACGGTCACAGTACGGTCATATTACGGTCACAGTACGGTCACAGTACAGTTACATTACAGTCATATTACGGTCACAGTACGGTCACATTACGGTCACAGTACGGTCATATTACGGTCACAGTACGGTTACATTACGGTTACATTACGGTCACAGTACGGTTACATTACAGTCACAGTACGGTCACATTACGGTCACAGTACGGTTACATTACGGTCTCACATACGGTTACATTATAGTCACAGTACGGTCACATTACGGTTACAGTACGGTCACATTACGGTCACAGTACGGTTACATTACGGTCACAGTACGGTTACATTACGGTCACAGTACGGTTACATTATAGTCACAGTACGGTCACATTACGGTCACAGTACGGTCACATTACGGTCACAGTACGGTTACATTATAGTCACAGTACGGTCACATTACGGTTACAGTACGGTCACATTACGGTCACAGTACGGTTACATTATAGTCACAGTACGGTCACATTACGGTTACAGTACGGTCACATTACGGTCACAGTACGGTCACATTACGGTCACAGTACGGTCACATTACGGTCACAGTACGGTTACATTATAGTCACAGTACGGTTACATTACAGTCACAGTACGGGTACATTACAGTCACATTACGGTCACAGTACGGTTACATTACAGTCACAGTATGGTTACAGTATGGTTACATTACGGTCACATTGTTTTGACCCTTTTATCATCATTCACCTCCAATCACCCTCACTTTCTCACACTCATCTCTCTCGACCCGCCCCCTGTCTCTCTCTCTCTCTTTCTCGCTCTCTCTATTTCACTCTCTCTGTTATCTCAATTCAATTCAAATGGCTTTATTGGCATGGGAAACATGTTTAAAGCAAGTGAAAGCTCTCTCTCTCTCTCTCTCTGTCTCTCTGTGTCCCTCCCTCTCTCTCTCTCTCTGTCTCTCTGTGTCCCTCCCTCTCTCTCTCTCTCTCTCTCTCTCTCTCTCTCTCTGTCTCTCTGTGTCCCTCCCCTCTCTCTCTCTCTCTCTCTCTCTCTGTCTCTCTGTGTCCCTCCCTCTCTCTCTCCCTCTCTCTCTTTATTTAACTCTCTCCATCTCTATTTTTGCTCTATGTTATCTCTCTCTGTGTCCCTCCCTCCCTCTCTCTTTATTTCAATCTCTCTCTCTCTCTCTCTCTCTCTCTCTCTCTCTCTCTCTCTCTCTCTCTCTCTCTCTCTCTCTCTCTCTCTCTCTCTCTCTCTCTCTCTCTCTCTCTCTCTCTCTCTCTCACTCATCTCTCTTTATTTCCCTCTCTCACTGTCCTTCTCTCCCAATTTTAACAATCTTTAACCATTTTCACTCCCTCTCTCCTGCTATGCTTATTTCCTGATTGGTGGGAGAGATGCCGTTTCCAGGGGCAGAGAGAGGAAAAGACAAAGTGAGCGAGAGAGAGGAGAGTTTCACCACATCAAGAACAGATAAACGCGTGCCCTGTCAGTTTGGGAATAATCCTGCACACACACACTCACAATGTCTCTCACACTATCGCACAAAGGCACGCGAGAGGGTCACTAGGCTAGTAGAGACCCACTCTTCCGTTTTCTGACCTTGCCTAGAACCAAAGTAACAGAGGGACACATCGTTACACAGCATGACCAACTTCTCAAACCGTGACCCTGTCCTGCTTCGTCCCACAGTCTGGGCTCAAAACCCATGCCTTCCCCTCTCCTTCAGTCCTTGCGTCTGGGCTAAAAAACCATCCCATCCTCTCTCCCCTCTTCTGTTTCCCATAGTATGTAGTCTGTGGTCCTTGCTCTCTGGCCTTCCTCCAGTGACCTCCAGAAGCACATGGTCCCCCCAGCATGCGTAGCCAGAGAAGAGGAGGGTAGAGGGGGATCCGGAGCAGTGCTTTCACCTCCGCCATGTGGAGCGGCCACGGGACATGAGACTGACCAGTGGACCATGAGGCCCAGCTACAAGGTCACCCAGCCAGAGAGAGACCCATCTGGATGAAATACCACCGAATAAATTATGGGACACACACCTGACCAGACCCACACACAAACATGCTGCACACATACACACATGCAAACACAGGCACACACACAGACACACACACTCCTAAACAGACGCACACACACACACACACACACACACACACACACACACACACACACACACACACACACACACACACACACACACACACACACACACACACACACACACACACACACACACACACACACACACACACACACACACACACACACACACACACACACACACACACACACACACACACACACACACACACACACACATACCATATCCCTATACCGGGAGGACCCAGAAGGCAAGCCGAAAAACCGTGGCTCGAGACAGTTTGTTGTGCTCCCCTTGCATGTGTATACCTCATAAATACTGGATGGTACACTCAGTCACACATGACCCATACACACACACACACACCTGTCACACACACACCCCTATACCAGCCCCATAGGGAGAGACAATGTAAGCCAGGGTCACAAGTCTACTGCCAGTCTAGATGAGACCATTGCAGGTACATAATTTGCAGTATAAGAGGAGGGGAGAGAAGAGGAGGAATAAAAATAGTAAATTGAAGGGGGTTAGAGGGGAAATTATGAGAAGGAGGAGGAGGAAAAGAGGTGGATCGGAAGGGGGAGGAAGGGAGAGAGGGAGGGAAGGAGGGAGGGAGGGCAAGAGAGGGAGGTCTGGGAGATTACAACACCTGGTCAAGGACATCCTCAGGCACAGAGCCATCCATTACAACTGCTGCTGAACGGTAAGGCCTAAACGAGGTGTGTAAAACACAGAGGACATGGTTGGACCTATAATCATTCTGTAATTACGCACGCACACACACACACACACACACACACACACACACACACACACACACACACACACACACACACACACACACACACACACACACACACACACACACACACACACACACACACACACACACACACACACACACACACACACACACACAAACACACCAGCACGGGGAAACAGCATACCCACAAACATTCTGTAATTACACACACACTCTGACACACACACACACACACCAGACAGCAGAAATAATGAGCTTATCTCCCCTAGCGCACGAGTAACAGAGGTCCTGAGGACTCGCCACCAATTAGCACAGGGCCCTGGGGAACAGGGGGGACAGCGATGATTACACTGAAGTTAATATCTCTCCCCTCCTCCCTGTGTCACTTCATAGCCATTAGCCAATAACAAGTGTTTTAGGCTGGGAACGTTGGGGAGAACTTTTGGGAACTTGCTTGGTAACAGTGTGGGTCATTTTCTTAATAGTATTGAAGGTAATTGCTTGTCAACATGTATGGGTCCTATGACAATTTTCGATGGTCAATAACGTGTGTTGAATGATTGTGTTCCTTATGAAATGGAAATAACACTGACGTCTCCTGTGAAAGCTGTAAACAACAACTGTGACACCATACACCTCTGGAGCAGACTGTCCATTTCACTGGGGTTAAACTGTGGGATTGAACACAAACACACACACAACCCCCGTTATACCTCATAAAAGCCCCAACATACACCTACAGATCCATCTCAGCCCATCCCTCAAGATCAGCTCTGTGTGGATGAAGAACACCACCGTACAAACATCAGTCACTTCACCTCCTCTACCGCTCATGTTGACGGTCACCAAAAAACCCTCGCCTGAAACCAATGGCTGTGTGGACCGTGATCTGATGAATGAGTGAGACTCAGAACATTCACCGGGTTGTTGTAGTGAAAGACAAGGTGTTGTCAATGACTATCACGGTTTAATAAAGGTTAGCTAGACGAGTGAGAGAGGACACACACTACACACACACACACATCAGTGCCTCTGGTGAAACTGCAATAAAGTCAAATGGCATGACTCCACAACCTGGGGGGTGATATTAATGGAGATGGGCTGGAAGGGTGTGTGTGTGTGTGTGTGTGTGTGTGTGTGTGTGTGTGTGTGTGTGTGTGTGTGTGTGTGTGTGTGTGTGTGTGTGTGTGTGTGTGTGTGTGTGTGTGTGTGTGTGTGCTTCGCGTGCGTGCGTGCATGCGTGTGTGTGTACTTCAGGCGTGTGTGAGTGGGGGCTTATGGAGGGATGATGCCAGCTAATTAAATTACATCTGCTCAAATTGAAGAGGCTCAGGAGAGGAGGAGCGAGATGGAGAGAGAAACGGAGAGAGGAACAGAGAGAGCGAGGGAGTGAATAAAAGCGGAGGAGAGGAGGAGAGCAGGGCATTAGCCAGGAAACGGAGCTAATGATCCGAGGTCGTGTTTATCTCTTTATGGGACTGGGAACGCTGAGAGGGAGCGCTGGGAACACCGTGGCTCTGGGAAGCAGATGGGGTCTGAAGACAGGCCCGGAATATTCCGAATTCTGCTGGTGAATCAAAGACAAAATAGGAGATTCTTTCTGATTTTCTCTCAGTTTATGTCTTTGAGGAGAGCAGGCTGATAAGAAAGAAATGTGTTTTATTTAGATTGAGTGACTGTAGCTGCTAGAAAACACTCCTGGTAATGGGTCCCTCTGCTCTGGCTGAACCAGTGAAAAGCTCCAGCTACAGACGAGAAGAACAACAGCGTGGCTTAGAGTCTACACCCACTCACACACCACACACACAGTCTTCAACGGCGTCTGATAGCCGACGGTGTCACTGCCTATATCAAACACCTCATCCTACTGTCTCTCTCACACAATTTCTCTCCCCAAATGGTGTTGCTTCCCTCTCTCTCCTCCTCCCCCTCCTCTTCATCTCTCCAGATGGTAGGTGTGCTGTGTGTCTCTGTTTAACCCACCGGGCTAGCTAATTTAACACTAATGAACTACTTTGTCTCCCAGCCAGTACAGACAATGACCGCTGACCTCTGTGGCCAGCAAATAAGATGACACAGCTGGAAAGGACAAACCCCCCTGATCCCGCCCCTCCCACTGAGCTACGCTGGAACTACTCAATTAGGAGCTTGATACCAGACCAATGAACCGTTTCTTATGCCAGAAACGTGTATTTACCTCCAGTATATTAGGAACAGTATGGTGCACCATTCACTGTGTCACGCTGTTTCCACGCAGTTATTGTATTCAACATGAGCTACACTAATAACACTGAACCAGTCTTTAATCCTAATGGTGACACTACTAAACTGTGCTATTTATAATGACGCAACAATGGCCGACAATTCATACCGCATTGCAACATTATTCATCCCAAGTCTTGGTAAAAAACCAATGGGAAGCCATACTCACATTGAGCTACTTTCTACTGCTCAGAATAACATTAATTGTGCAGTAAAGATTCGGTCAGGTGTGGAGTGTATCCACCTGGGTGTTTGGAGGAGACCCCACACTCAGGTGGAAATCAGATCTCTATAATTGGATTCCAAAATTATAAATGTACTCACCATTACACCACTTAGACCAGCTGCTCACCAGAGACAAACACTGACTCTCCTCGGTCTACTGACCCTTGGCTGATGAAGCATGGGAGCAACTGTCCAAATTACACCATTTACTGATCAGGGCAGCAATCTGAGCAAGACAGGCAAGTTAATGAACAATTAGCTCATCTCTGCCTGTTTTGCGTTGTATTAATTGGAATACACGCACCTTGACTGACCACAACAAAGCAGCTAACAAAATAGAGCAACAGTAGAGGGTAGCTAGCCTGTCTGTCCAGAGATTTTCTAGGCAGGCAGTTTGTGTGTTTGTCTGTGTGTGGCAGGCAGGGAGCTTAAACTCACACACACACACACACACACACACACACACACACACACACACACACACACACACACACACACACACTTATTTTATTGTCTCCATTGTCCTATTATGTGTCCCACTATTTTCCTTCTTCTTTCTAAAATAACAACCTTCAAAAAGAACACATTTGTTGTATTTATTTTGAATCCACAAATTACATTTCAAAGGTCTTGGCTACAAGGACACTTAAGGACACGAACAGCACCTTCTTCTCCACACAGCTAGGCTGTCCTAACATCTACAACAGAGCAGTACAACAGTTGCTTTGTTCCAGTCTTGGGCAGGCCTGCAATGTGAAGGCCACACACACACACAGCTCTGAACACAACATCAGCACCTAGCGCTATATAAAAAACAGAATACGCACTCATATACACTCTCCCCTAGATTGAGCAGCTACAGGAAAGCCAGCGTGGATTAATAACAGAAGGAAGGGGTCATGACCTTTACAAGGTGGATGAGATTGGCTCAGTAAATCCTGCTGCTGCTGTCAGTCAAGCGGCTGCATTTGTTCACTGCAAATTTTAACAAACTCCCTCGCTTCTTCTCTCCGTCTCTCTCCCTCTGCCCAATTTCTCCAACTCCATGTGGAATTGAACACAGCACAGAGTACACACACACACACACACACACACACACACACACACACACACACACACACACACACACACACACACACACACACACACACACACACACACACACACACACACACACACACACACACACACAAAAAAAATATTTCTGCTCCGTGCTCTCTTTTTCACCTCAATTTCCCACCTCTCAGTCAGAGCCAGTATGGCGTGGTCTGAGAAGAGAATGGGGTGGTAGGTGCCTGCATGCCACCATGACACTGTCCAAAACTCTGGAGTGTGCTGCCACTCAAACACACACATGGATTAGCATTCTAGCTGTAGCCTAATGTACCCTAGCCTAGCCTACAGCTAACCCTTACTAATGGGTTGACAGGCTAACCTGAGGTGCAATCAACTTGGCAAACATTTGCTAACGCTGGTAATTTTGGCGAACATTCGCTAACAGTCTTTTACACATTCAACCTGTTTTTAGCCAGCTAGCATTAGTTCTGCTGTTCACTGATCTCTCTTCAGCACTCTCTCCAGAAGAACACGAGTCGGTGTCTTGGCACATCGCCAGCAAAATATGTACAGTGCCTTGCAAAAGTATCCCCCCCCACTTATCATTTTTCCTATTTTGTTGCATTAAAACCTGTAATTTAAATGGATTTTTATTTGTTTTTCATGTAATAGACATACACAAATTAGTCCAAAGTGAAATGAAAACAATAACTTGTTCCAAAAAATGTATGAAAAATGTAAAGTCAAAAGTGGTGCGTGCATATGTATTCACCCCCTTCGCTATGAAGCCCCTAAATAAGATCTGGTGCAACCAATTACCTTCAGAGGTCACATGATTAGTTAAATAAAGTCCCCCTGTGTGCAATCTAAGTGTCACATGATCTGTCACATGATCTCAGTAGATATACACCTGTTCTGAAAGGCCTCAGAGCCTGCAACACCACAAAACAAGGGGCACCACCAAGCAAGTGGCACCATGAAGACCAAGGAGCTCTCCAAACAGGTCAGGGACAAAGTTGTGGAGAAGTACAGATCAGGGTTGAGTTATAAAAAATATATTGGAAACTTTGAACATGCCACGGAGCACCATTAAATCCATTATTAAAAAAGGGAAAGAATATGGCACCACAGCAAACCTGCCAAGAGAGGGCCACCCACCAAAACTCACAGACCAGGCAAGGAGGGCATTAATCAGAGAGGCAACAAAGAGACCAAAAATAACCCTGAAAGAGCTGCAAAGCTCCACAGCAGAGATTGGAGTATCTGTCCATAGGGCCACTTTAAGCCGTACACCCCACAGAGTTGGGCTTTACGGAAGAATGTCCAGAAAAAATCCATTGTTTAAAGAGAAAAGTGAGCAAACATATTTGGTGTTTGCCAAAAGTCATGTGGGAGACTCCCCAAACATATGGAAGAAGGTACTCTGGTTAAATGAGACTAAAATTGAACTTTTTGGCAACCAAGGAAAACGCTGTCTGGCGCAAACCCAACATGTCTCATCACCCCGAGAACACCATCCCTATAGTGGCAGCATCATGCTGTGTGGATGTTTTTCATCTGCAGGATCTGGGAAACTGGTCAGAATTGAAGGAATGGTGGATGGTGCTAAATACAGGGAAATTCTTGAGGGAAACCTGTTTCAGTCTCCAAGAGATTTGAGACTGGGATGGAGGTTCAGGAGGACAATGACCCTAAGCATACTGCTAAAGCAACACTCGAGTGGTTTAAGGGGAAACATGTCATGTAAATGTCTTGGAATGGCCTAGTCAAAGCCCAGACCTCAATCCAATTGAGAATCTGTGGTATGACTTAAAGATTGCTGTAACACCAGCGGAACCCATCCAACTTGAAGGAGCTGGAGCAGTTTTGCCTTGAAGAATGGGCAAAAATCCCAGTGTCTAGAAGTGCCAAGAGACTTGCAGCTGTAATTGCTGCAAAAGGTGGGTCTACAAGGTATTGACTTAGGGGTGGGTGAATAGTTATGCACGCTCAAGTTTTCCGTTTTTTTGTCTTGTTTCTTGTTTGTTTCACTCCCAAAAATATTTCTCATTTTCAAAGTCGTAGGCATGTTGTGTAAATCAAATGATACAAAAATCTATTTTAATTCCAGGTTGTAAGGCAACAAAATAGGAAAAATGCCAAGGGGGATGCATACTTTCACAAGCCACTGTATGTATATGAGAGAGAGACTCTGCCCACAAAAATATGTTCCCATGATCTCTCTCTCTCTCTCTCTTTGGGAGGGAGCTGAAGAGAGACGGAGGGAGAGAGACACAGAGCGGGATAATCATTTCTGAATCCAGGCTGTTTTCAATTAGGACCTGTGATTCGGGGGGACCAATGCGTTGAGCAGAGACCTACAATTCAATCATTTGAATAATTCATTGTGAATGCTTAATGCATTTAAACGACTACAAACACCGTGTTTGCCCACTTTGGACACATCGCACTGACCCAAAGTGGGCCCTTTCCAACAAGAACAAACGCAATATGTTGCCACTCTGTGTGTGTATGTATGTGTGTGTGTGTGTGTGTGTGTGTGTGTGTGTGTGTGTGTGTGTGTGTGTGTGTGTGTGTGTGTGTGTGTGTGTGTGTGTGTGTGTGTGTGTGTGTGTGTGTGTGTGTGTGTGTGTGTGTGTGTGTGTGTGTGTGTGTGCAAAATGAAAAGAGAGAACGAACACAAAGGGAGAGACCATTAACTCCTATTGTACAGAGCCACTTTTTAAGTCAATCATGTAAGGTGGTTGAGTGGTTCTATGGCTAATACCTCATCAGAACAGAGAGCAAGGACTGATCTCCCTGTTCTATACAACGCTGTAATCCACAGAATACAGGCTCCTGATTCCCTCTCTGTATTTCTGTATTTACTGTATGAATGGCTGACACACACACACACACGCACACACACACACACACACACACACACACACACACACACACACACACACACACACACACACACACACACACACACACACACACACACACACACACACACACACACACACACACACACACACACACACACACACACACACACACACACACACACACACACACACAGTTAAGGCACCCAGCAGAGAGATGACAAGGTTCTTTCAGGTCTCTCTTTGTCCAGATATGCCAATCTAGGCTAGGAGATGAAATGAAAAGAGTGAGGAAGAAAGAATGAACGAGTGAGCGAGTGACAGAGAGAGAGAGAGAACATGAGCAAGAGAAGGTGAAAAGGGGGGAGTGGACACAAAGATGTTTAAATGGGAGCAATTGTCGAGGGCTGAATAGCGTTCATGAATATGTGAGCTGTTATCAGTCAAAAAGAATACAGGAGGAGAGAATGCAAGTCACAAGTGAATGGGGCTGTATGTGGGTTAGACACAGGAACGGGAGACAGGGAGGGAGATGAGAGGGGTGAGGAGGTTTATAATGGGGAAGGGGGAGTAGATGGAGGAATAGATTGGGGAGAGAAGAGGGGGAGGTAGAGGGGAGGGAGGAGGTGGAGAAGGGATGAGGGAATGTATATCATGGGGGTTTAAGAATAGGTGGAAGAGATAATGGGTCACAGATCTGAGAGTCAGAGCGAGAGAAGGGAATATAGAGGAATAAGGGGGGAGGTAGAGAGGAGATCAGGCCAGGGGGTTAGAGGAGGAGGTAGAGAGGAGATCAGGCCATGGGATTAGATAGAGAGGAGATCAGGCCATGGGTGTATGGGGAGGAGGTAGAGAGGAGATCAGGCCATGGGTGTATGGGGAGGAGGTAGAGAGGAGATCAGGCCATGGGTGTATGGGGAGGAGGTAGAGAGGAGATCAGGCCATGGGTGTATGGGGAGGAGGTAGAGAGGAGATCAGGCCATGAGTGTATGGGGAGGAGGTAGAGAGGAGATCAGGCCATGGGATTAGATAGAGAGGAGATCAGGCCATGGGTGTATGGGGAGGAGGTAAAGAGGAGATCAGGCCATGGGGTTCGGGGAGGAGGTAGAAGGAGGAGATCAGGCCATGGGGTTAGGGGAGGAGGTAGAGAAGAGATCAGGCCAGGGGGTTAGGGGAGGAGGTAGAGAAGAGATCAGGCCATGGGGTTAGGGGAGGAGGTAGAAAGGAGATCAGGCCATGGGGTTAGGGGAGGAGGTAGAAAGGAGATCAGGCCATGGGGTTAGGGGAGGAGGTAGAGAGGAGATCAGGCCATGGGGTTAGGTGAGGAGGTAGAGAGGAGATCAGGCCATGGGGTTAGGAGAGGAGGTAGAGAAGAGATCAGGCCAGGGGTTAGGGGAGGAGGTAGAGAAGAGATCAGGCCAGGGGGTTAGGGGAGGAGGTAGAGAAGAGATCAGTCCATGGGGTTAGGGGAGGAGGTAGAAAGGAGATCAGGCCATGGGGTTAGGGGAGGAGGTAGAAAGGAGATCAGGCCTGGGGGTCTGGGTCTGGTACGATACTTAATTTCTTCTCTTGGATTAGAATTCTGGTTGGTAAAAATAGGAGGGGTATTTTTATCTGCCTTTCCCCTCTTCCTCTCCCCTCATCCCCTCATCTCTGAACAGTATTAATTACATTCCGTCCGTTTATCCTAATAATACCGTTATTAATGCCTTCATTAAAAGAGTCTGCTGCACTCACTGCCTCTGCCTCTCTACTCTGAGCCACGGTGCTAGGGGCCACAGACACACGTAATGTACATACGAATGTACGCCAACACACACTTGTATTATCAGACAGACACACAAACATGTAAGCATGCTGCCACCCAGCCCAGCAGGGTACACAATCACACTGGAGCATCAGGAGGAGAAAAGAGAGAGCAACAGGATGTTTAATTATACTGTTCTTTTTGAAGGTTGTTATTTTAGAAAGAATAAGGAAAATAGTGGGACACATAATAGGACAATGGAGACAATAAAATAAGTGTGTGTGTGTGTGTGTGTGTGTGTGTGTGTGTGTGTGTGTGTGTGTGTGTGTGTGTGTGTGTGTGTGTGTGTGTGTGTGTGTGTGTGTGTGTGTGTGTGTGTGTGTGTGTGTGTGTGTGTGTGTGTGTGTGTGTCAGTGGAGGCTCTTCAGGGGGAAAGGGTGGACCCTTCAACACAGTGAATTACATTCAAATAAAAATAGTGAAACAAATAACAATAGTGAAAAAAAAATGTAAGTTAACTTTTTATTTAAAACTATACTAAATATATTCACGTCACCAAGTACATTATTAAAACACACTGTTTTGCAATGAATGTCTACAGTAGCCTCAGCAGCACTAAGTAGGGTAGCAACATAGTGTAGCCAGAGGGCAGCTAGCTTCCATCCTCCTCTGTGTATATTCATTTCAACACAAAACCTCATGGCTCATGGTTCTCACCCCTTTCCATAGACTCCCACAGTAACTGTAATTGTAGTGGCGATTCCCTGTGAAAAGCCACTGGCACAGGAGAGAGCTGTCCATAACACGTCCACAAGAATCAGCTTTCCAAACGTTACTCTTTCTGGATGAGTTACCATTTATTGTGCATATAATAAATAAATAACTCCCAAACACATATTCCTATAGAAAAGATACAGAGAGATGCATTCTATAAGTCATATCTGTGATACAATAACAACTGTATGCCCTCTCCTCTCTCTTCCTGGTCACCTGTGCTACCTATTGTATATACACGTGACCAGTGACCCAACATATTTTTATTTTTCAAACTAGGTAAGTCAGTTAAGAACAAATTCTTATTTACAATAACGGCCTACCCTGGATGACCCTGGGCCAATTGTGTGCGCCCTATGGGACTCCCAACCACAACCAGGTGTGGTTCAGCTTGGATTTGAACCAGGGACTGTAGTGTCACCTCTAGCACTGAGATGCAGTGCCTTAGACCACTGCTCCACTCGAGTGCCCTCTAGTGTACCAAACAAATAAAAAGAACCCTTTACAGACCTCAAATACACTACACATAAACAGGCCAAAATGGCTCCTACACACCGGCCCCTAATTGTTATCTGACTTAGGCAAGAAACAATTATACAAATGCAAAAAAGGAGCCAACAATGTGTGTGTATTTGTGTCTTTGTGGAGGGATGATCTGCAGGACCAGAGGTTGATAGCACTTAGCAGTTCAGCCTATAACAAGGTCAGCTCTGTAGTAGTTTAGCCCCAGTTCAGCCTATAACAAGGTCAGCTCTGTAGTAGTTTAGCCCCAGTTCAGCCTATAACAAGGTCAGCTCTGTAGTAGTTTAGCCCCAGTTCAGCCTATAACAAGGTCAGCTCTGTAGTAGTTTAGCCCCAGTTCAGCCTATAACAAGGTCAGCTCTGTAGTAGTTTAGCCCCAGTTCAGCCTATAACAAGGTCAGCTCTGTAGTAGTTTAGCCCCAGTTCAGCCTATAACAAGGTCAGCTCTGTAGTTGTGTAGCCCCAGTTCAGCCTATAACAAGGTCAGCTCTGTAGTAGTTTAGCCCCAGTTCAGCCTATAACAAGGTCAGCTCTGTAGTAGTTTAGCCCCAGTTCAGCCTATAACAAGGTCAGCTCTGTAGTAGTTTAGCCCCAGTTCAGCCTATAACAAGGTCAGCTCTGTAGTAGTTTAGCCCCAGTTCAGCCTATAACAAGGTCAGCTCTGTAGTAGTTTAGCCCCAGTTCAGCCTATAACAAGGTCAGCTCTGTAGTAGTTTAGCCCCAGTTCAGCCTATAACAAGGTCAGCTCTGTAGTAGTTTAGCCCCAGTTCAGCCTATAACAAGGTCAGCTCTGTAGTAGTTTAGCCCCAGTTCAGCCTATAACAAGGTCAGCTCTGTAGTAGTTTAGCCCCAGTTCAGCCTATAACAAGGTCAGCTCTGTAGTAGTTTAGCCCCAGTTCAGCCTATAACAAGGTCAGCTCTGTAGTTGTGTAGCCCCAGTTCAGCCTATAATAAGGTCAGCTCTGTAGTAGTTTAGCCCCAGTTCAGCCTATTACAAGGTCAGCTCTGTAGTTGCTTAGCCCCAGTTCAGCCTATAACAAGGTCAGCTCTGGTTGGCTCCATTCACATAAAAGAGAAGTCTCATTTGACTCCATTCACGTAAAAGAGCCATCTCATTTGGCTCCATTCACGTAAAAGAGAAGTCTCATTTGGCTCCATTCACGTAAAAGAGAAGTCTCATTTAGCTCCATTCATGTACAAGAGCCATCTCATTTGGCTCCATTCATGTAAAAGAGAAGTCTCATTTGGCTCCATTCATGTAAAAGAGCCGTCTCATTTGGCTCCATTCATGTAAAAGAGAAGTCTCATTCAGCTCCATTCATGTAAAAGAGAAGTCTCATTCAGCTCCATTCACGTAAAAGAGAAGTCTCATTTGGCTCCATTCATGTACAAGAGCCATCTCATTTGACTCCCAAACAGCTCTTCGTTCTAAATGCTTGGAAATCAATAGACGACCGTTATGTCAGATCATGAAAGGCGGCAAATTATTAGAAAATGTTTTAAAAAAAAAAAAAAAAAAATTCGCACTGAAAAAATCAGCGTGGACCATTTAAAAAAACGTATTTGCAGAAAAAGGTTGTATTGAGTTCAAAAAGCAGTAGTAGCTGTATGCAAATCACAGAGCCAAATATATGGCCTGGCTTGTAGTCCGTGTTCCAATTCATCCCAAAGGTGTTCGATGGGGTTGAGGTCGATCTCGACAAACCATTTTCTGCATGGACCACACTTTGTGCACAGAGGCATTGTCATGCTTAAACAGGAAAGGGCCTTCCCCAAACTGTTGGCACGAAGTTATAACCACAGAATTGTCTAGAATGCCATTGTATGCTGTAGCATTAAGATTTCCCTTCAATGGAACTAAGGTGAAAAACAGCACCAGACCATTATTCCTCCTCCACTAAACTTTACAGTTGGCACTATGCATTGGGGCAGGTATGTTCTTCTGGCACCCGCCAAACCCAGATTTGTCCACCGGACTGCCAGAGGGTGATGCGTGATTCATAACTCCAGAGAACGCGTTTCCACTGCTCCAGAGTCCAATGGAGGCAAGCTTTACCCCACTCCAGCCGACGCTTGGCATTACGCATGGTGATCTTAGCCTTGTCTGAGGCTGCTTGGCCATGGAAACACATTTTCATGAAGCTGCCAACAAACAGCTTTTGTACTGACTTTGCTTCCAGAGGAAGTTTCAAACTCAGTAGTGAGCATTGCAACCGAGAACAGATGATTTTTATGCGCTACGCACTTCAGCACTCAGTGGTCCCGTTCTGTGAGTTTGTTTGGCCTAGCACTTTGTGGTTGAGCCGTTGTTGCTCGTAGAAGTTTTCACTTCACAATAACAGCACTTACAGTTGACCGGGGCAGCTCTAGCAAGGCAGAAATTTGACAAACTGACTTGTTGGAAAGGTGGTGCCACGTTGAAAGTTACAGAGCCATTCTACTGACAATGTTTGTTTATGGAGATTGTGTGATCACACTCTCCGTAGCCGATGTGAACAGATCAAAATTCACAAGGCCGCAGCGCCAGACGGATTACCAGGACGTGTACTTCGAGCATGCGCTGACCAACTGGCAAGTGTCTTCACTGACATTTTCAGCCTGTCCCTGACTGAGTCTGTAGTACCAACATGTTTCAAGCAGACCACCATAGTCCTGCCACCATAGTCCTGCCTAAATGACTACCGACCCATAGCACTCACATCTGTAGCCATGAAGTGCCTTGAAAGGCTGGTAATGACTCACATCAACAGCATTGTCCCAGAAATCCTTGACCCAGTCCAATTTGCATACTGCCCCAACAGATCCACAGATGATGTAATCTCTATTGCACTCAACACTGCCCTTTCCCACCTTAACAAAAGGAACACCTACTGTATGTGAGAATGCTATTCATTGACTACAGCTCAGCGTTCAACACCATAGTGCCCTCAAAGCTCATCAATAAGCTAAGGACCCTGGGACTAAACATTTCCCTCTGCAACTGGATCCTGGTCTTCCTAACAGGCCGCCCCCAGGTTGTAAAGGTAGGGAAAAACACATCCGCCAAGCTGATCCTCAACACAGGGGCCCCTCAGGGGTGCGTGCTCAGTCCCCTCCTGTACTCCCTGTTCACTCATGACTCCATGGCCAGGCACGACTCCAACACCATCATCAAGTCTGCCGATGGCACAACAGTGGTCTCTGACAAAGATGAGGCAGCCTATAGGGAGGAGGTCAGAGACCTGGTCGTGTGGTGCTAGGTCATTAACCTCTCCCTCAACGTGATCAAGACAAATGAGATGATTGTGGACTACAGGAAAAGGAGGACCGAGCACACCCAATTCTCATCGACAGGGCTGGAGTAGAACATGTTGAGAGATTCAAGTTCCTTGGTGTACACATCACCAACAAACTATCATGGTCAAAACACACTAAGACAGTCGTGAAGAGGGCACGACAAAGCCGATTCCCCCTCAGGAGACTGAAAAGATTTGGCAATGGTCGTCAGATCCTCAAACGTTTCTTCAGCTGCACCATCAAGAGCATCTTGACAGGTTGCATCACTGCCTGGTATGGCAACTGCTCGGCCTCCGACCACAAGGTACTACAGAGGGTAGTGCATACGGCCCAGTACATCATTGGGGCCAAGATTCCTGCCATCCAGGACCTCTTTAACGGGCAGTGTCAGAGGGAGGCCCTAAAAATTGTCAAAGACTCCAGTTCACCCTAG